>NW_017670833.1:98899-170729 GCF_001879085.1 Nicotiana attenuata | reverse complement strand
GAAGTGGGCCGACTTGGTCAACCTATCCACAATAACCCACACTGAATCAACCTTCCGCTGAGTCCGCGGCAACCCAACCACGAAATCTATGGTAATGCGCTCCCACTTCCATTCCGGAATGGGCATCTGCTGAAGTAGGCCACCTGGCCTCTGGTGCTCATATTTGACCTGCTGGCAATTCAAACATCTAGCAACATACTCCACTATGTCCTTCTTCATCCTCCGCCACCAGTAGTGCTGTCTCAAGTCACGATACATCTTCGTGGCACCCGGATGAATGGAATACCTCGAACTGTGGGCCTCCTCTAGAATCCTCTCTCTCAAGCCATCAACATTAGGAACACATACACGGCCCTGAAGCCGTAACACACCATCCTCGCCAATAGAGATCTCCTTGGCACCTCCCTGAAGTACCGTCTCTCTGAGGACCGCCAAATGTGGATCATCGAAATGTCGGGCCTTAATCTGCCCCAATAACGAAGACTGAGCAACCACACATGCTAGAACTCGGCTGGGCTCCGAGATGTCCAACCTCACAAGTCTGTTAGCTAAAGACCGGATGTCCAAAGCTAATGGTCTCATCTCGGCAGGAATGAACGCCAAGCTACCCATACTCTCCGCCTTTCTGCTCAAGGCATCCGCGACCACATTCGCCTTACCTGGATGATAGAGAATGGTAATGTCATAATCCTTTAGTAACTCAAGCCACCTGCGCTGCCTCAAATTAAGATCCCTCTGCTTGAACAAATGCTGCAAGCTGCGATGGTCGGTGTAAACCTCACATGACACACCACACAAATAATGCCTCCATATCTTGAGAGCGTGGACAATCGCTGCCAACTCTAGATCGTGCACAGGGTAATTCTTCTCATGAACCTTCAGCTGACGTGAAGCATATGCAATAACTCGCCCCTCCTGCATCAATACACATCCCAAGCCAACGCGAGAAGCGTCACAATACACTGTATAAATCCCTGAACCGGAAGGCAATACAAGAACTGGTGCCGTAGTCAAAGCCGTCTTGAGCTTCTGGAAGCTCTCTTCACAATCTTCGGACCAACAGAACGGGGCACCCTTTTGGGTCAATCTGTCAAGAGGTGATGCAATAGATGAAAAGCCCTACACAAATCGCCGGTAATAACCTGCTAACCCCAAGAAACTCCTGATCTCGGTCACTGAAGTAGGACGTGGCCAACTCTGAACTGCCTCAATCTTCTTGGGATCCACCTTAATACCCTCCCTTGACACTACATGCCCCAAGAATGCCACTGACTCTAGCCAAAACTCACACTTAGAGAACTTAGCATAAAGTTGTTGCTCTCGCAAGGTCTGAAGCACTACTCTCAAATGCTGCTCGTGCTCCCCCAAGCTACGTGAGTATATCAGGATGTCGTCAATGAAGAAGATGCCAAAAGAATCAATATAAGGCCTGGACACCCTGTTCATCAGATCAATAAATGCCGCTGGAGCATTAGTCAAGCCAAAGGACATCACCAGAAACTCATAGTGGCCATATCTAGTCCTAAATGCGGTCTTCGGAACATCTGAATCCCGAATCTTCAACTGATGATACCCTGACCTCAGGTCGATCTTAGAGAACACCCTAGCACCCTGCAGCTGGTCAAACAAATCATCAATACGGGGTAATGGATACTTGTTTTTGATGGTGACTTTGTTCAACTGGCGGTAATCAATGCACATCCGCATAGTCCCATCCTTCTTCTTCACAAATAGCACTGGTGCACCCAAAGGCGATACACTGGGCCTAACAAACCCTTTAGCTAACAACTCCTCCAACTACTCCTTCAGCTCCTTAGGAGCCATACGGTACGGCGGGATAGATATAGGCTGAGTGCTTGGAGCCAAATCAATACAGAAATCAATATCACGGTCCGGAGGCATGCCAGGAAGATCAGAAGGAAAAACATCGACGAACTCTCGGACTACTGGCACTGAATCAATCGTCGGAGACTCTGCGGTGGTGTCTCGCACATAAGATAGATAAGCCAAACATCCCTTCTCCACCATGCGCTGAGCCTTCAGGAAAGAAATGACCCTGCTAGGCGTATCAACTGTGGAACCCTTCCACTCCAATCTCGGCAACCCTGGCATCGCTAGGGAAACCGTCTTGGCATGGCAATCCAGAACGGCGTGATATGCAGATAACCAATCCATGCCCAGAATAACCTCAAAATCGATCATATCGAGCAGCAGGAGATCTGCTCTAGTGTCAAGACCACAGAAAGTAACCACACAAGACCGGTAGACCCGGTTCACAACCACAGAATCACCCACAGGAGTGGACACATGAACAGGAGCACCCAAGGGCTCAGGTGAAATAGCCAGGAAACGAGCAAACAGAGATGATACATAAGAATAAGTGGACCCTGGATCAAATAATACCGATGCATCTCTACCGCTGACGGAGATAATACCTGTGATGACGGCATCTGAGGCCAATGCATCCGGCCTGGCTGGAAGGGCATAGAATCTAGCTGGAGCACCGGCTGTCTGGCCTCCACCTAACTAAGAAGTAGCTGGCTGACCTCTCCCTGGCTGGCCTCCACCTCTGGATCGGCCTCTACCACTCTGCCCTCCACCTCTCGGTGGCTGGGCCGCTGGTGCTGGAGTCATGGGCTGCTGCCCCTGCTGTACTGCCTTGCCCCTAAGCCTAGGGCAGTATCTCCTCATGTGGCCTAGGTCACCGCACTCAAAACAACGTGGTGCGGCAACCTGCTGCCCTGATGACTGTCCCTGATGACTCGTAGACCCCGTGGGAGGAGCCTGGATAGCCGGTGGGCGATATGAAGTCTCCGGCATAGCACTGAAGTAGGGACCAGAAGAACTCTGAGGACCTGAATACCCACTGGAAGAACCCTGAATAGCTGGCGGGCAGTAGGAACTCTCTAGCATGGCACTGAAATAGGGGCGTGCTGGAGCACCCCGGGCGAGAGGTGGTGGTGCTGAAGATGGGGGCCTACTGGGCCGACCCCTCCCATACTGACCTCTGCCCCTAACTGGGGCACCTCTGAACTCTCCAAAGAATCTGGCTCTCTTGTCCTGCTGTATCTGCTCCCTACCCCTCTGACGATATCCCTCAATCTGGCGAGCAATCTCGACCACAAGCTGGTACTCTGTACCCATCTCCACCTCTCGGGCCATACCCGATCGAATACTGGGCTGCAATCCGGCGACAAACCTCCGCACTCTCTCTGCATCCGTAGGGATTATCATAAGTGCATGGCGAGATAACTCAGAAAACCTCGCCTCGTAGTCGCTCACAGACATCTGACCCTGCTCAAGGTGCTCAAACTGATACCACAGCTCTTCCCTCTCAGAGGGCGGAATATACCTGTCCAGGAACAACTGTACGAATTGACCCCAAGTGATGGGAGGAGAACCGGCGGGCCTACCAAGAACATAGGACTGCCACCATCTATGGGCCCTTCCCTCAAGCTGAAAAGTAGTGAAGTCGACTCCATGCGACTCCAATATCCTCATAGCGTGCAGTCTGTCCCTACACCTGTCGATGAAATCCTGAGCGTCCTCATGACGCTCACCTCCGAAGACTGGAGGGTGAAGTCTGGTCCATCTGTCTAGTAACTTCTGCGGATCAAACTCCACAGCTGGACTAGGCTGGGGTACCTCTGCAGTAACTGGCGGAACCCCCTCTGCGGGTAGTGCACCCGGAGTCTAATATACCGCGGTTGCATGACCTGTAGCCTGAGCAGTAGGGGTCTGTGCTCCCCCTCCTGCCCGCGAAGCAGCCGGGTCTACTGGAAATAAACCAGCCTGAGTCATGGTGTCCATGAACCGGAGCATACGGCACATGACCTCCTGAAATCCCGGCGCAGTCATGAAATCCGCCGTAGTAGGCACAGCTGCGGGCGCCTCGCCCTGCTCCTCAGTAGTGGGATCCCTCGCAGGGTCTGCTGGTGGTGCATCTGGAATAGCTCTGGGTCGCCCTCGTCCCCTACCGCGGGCCGGTGCCCTCCCACGGCCTCTACCTCGGCCTCTGGCAACAGGGGGAGCAGCTCCTCCCGGGTCCGGAACGTCGGCGACACGAGTCCTCACCATCTGTGAGAGAATAGAAGAGGAAACTTAGTATACTGACCACTGCACGATGGAAAATGAATAAAGAGTAGTCTTTCCTAACACCCTATAGCCCCTCGAAGATAAATACAGACGTCTCCGTACCGATCTACAAGACTCTATTAGGCTTGCCCGTAACTTATGAGACCTACGTAAACCTAGTGCTCTGATACCATGTTGTCACGACCCATTTTCCATAATAGGTCATGATGGCGCCCGACACCATTTCTCAGGCCAGCCAACGCGGAAGTATAATTAAATTCTCATTTTACCCTTACCAAAAAACCATTATAATAGATTTTTTTCCCCCAAATAAAGTCATAAACCAGTAAAGATCAATAAAATGTAAAGACAGTTATACAACCCAAAATGACGTCTACTACTGTGTGTGCCAGAACCTGGTGTCACAAGCTAAGGGCAACTAGTAGAATATACACAAAATGAATAATGCCCTATCCTACTGTCTGAATCAGGATAGACAGAAACAACAACAAAAAAATACAAGGAAGACTCCTTCGGCTGCGGATCGGCAAGAAGGGACTGCAGCTCACCGTAGAAGTCCTAGATGCGATCACTGATATGCACCAGAGTGATGTCCGGATCCACCTGCCTCAAATCCTATAAGTATCCCGTCTAATCTCGAAGAAGTAGAGACGAGAGGTCGACTTGATACTTACTAGGGTCAATTAATATATATATATATATATATATATATATATATATATATATATATATATATATATATATATATAAGTATGATGTATTGAAATCATGGAATTTACAAGTATCAACAGTTTATGGCAAGTGGTATAAGTCAAGAACTTTACAGCATCAAGTTTATAATTTATAATAGGAGATAATGGCAAATTAAAGCATGTATAGGCTTTTCCACAATTTACATGCGCACATAATACCGAGGCGACGGCCCGATCCAACAGAAATAAACTGTGCACTTGCCGAGGGTCGACGGCGCGCCTATAGATGCATCTATTCATACCGAGGCGATCGGCCCGATCCACAAATAAGGATGAAATATCAAGTTCACACACATGGCACATAAATGGTCAAGAATACCAAATCAAACTTAATTAACTATACAAGTATGCTCCTATCCCCTTTTAAGTCTCTAGTACACGCTAGATGTTCATAACAACGATTTAACATAAGAGATATATTTAATAGGCATGTTGTAGGTCCTAAGCTACCCGGACATTTATCATAGTAGTAGCTACGCACGGGCTCTCGTCACCTAACGCGTGCGTAGTCCCCGCATTTAGCAACAAACACTCAAACATTAATCCTAAGGGGACAATTCCCTCTTACGAGGTTAGAAAGGAGACTCACCTCGCTCCAAAGTGCACTTCCAATGTCCAAGAACGAGCCCAAGTCCTTAATTCGAAGCCGGACAATCCCAAACTAATCAAACGAAGTAGGAACTAGTAAATAAAGGCTTACAAGGTTGAATTCTAGCTATTTAAGCAATTTCCTAACCATTTACACAAGTTTCCTAAATTCCGACCCCGGGCCCACGTGCCCGGACTCCGAGATTTTTCGAAGGAAGTTGTTCTCTATCACCTAAGGATCACAAATATATGATTTCTAGTTCACTACATGAAAAATTATGTGATAAAACCTTAGTTTTCATTAAACCCTAGGTCTAGCTTAAATCCCTTGATTTTACCTAATTTTTAGTGTTAAATCTACCTAATGTTTATGTATTTGAACTAAAAATGAGTAGGGATTACTTACCTTGCAATGTTATGTTGAAACTTCCTCTTTGGAATCACCAAAATCGCCTAAATGTTGAGAGAAATGTGGAGGAAATGAGTTTGGGTTCGTATTAATGAACCCTTCTGCCCCCAGTTATTTTCGCATCTGCGGAAGTATTTCGGCTTCTGTGGAATTTGGCCGCTTCTGCGGCTTTTGGGATTTGGAGCTCGACCGCTTTTGTGGTCTGGGGGCCGCATAGGCGGAATCGCTTTTGCGGTCCCTGGGCCGCTTTTGCGGTTTCCCTGGCCTACCCCTTCTCCGCTTCTGCAAACTATTGACCGCATCTGCGGTCCCTGCTTCTGCGGTCCAAGAACCGCAGATGCGGTTATGACAGAAGCAGCAAGCTTTAGTCATTTTCCAAATTCTAACTTCACTCAAGCCTCGCTCGTTTGACGCTCGAGGCTCCCGTGCCCCGCCCGAACATACCGACAAGTCTGAAATCACAAGGCGGACCTACTCGAACCCTCGAAACACTCAAAACAACGCTAAATCGGGGAATCAACCCCAAAACCAAATGAATCAAAGGAGGCAGAAGATCTCGCTCTATGAACTGATGCTCATGAATAAGTGACTTTTGAGGCCACCACTCCCTGAACTTGTGATATGCCAGCTCACTGACAAACCTCCGTCGCCACACTTCAGGGTTCCTTGTTATTTCCACACCCTCGATTTGGGTCTCACCCCCTCTCTCGTCATCCGGTACCTCATCAGCTACGTCTATGGGATCCTGTCCAGGTGACGAAGCTGTAGGTGAGGTTGAGGCTGAGGACTCACTACCCTCTGCTGAGCCATCAAACGACTCAGCAACACTTGTAGCAGGAGAAGTAGAAGAGGCTCGGGGTGAAGGCTCGTCTGTCAACTTGAACCTCCCCAGAAAATNATTTCGGACTTGTACCAAGTTTCGGAATCGAGATCCGAACACGATACCTAGGAAAACAATGATTTCTTAGTTTATTTAAACCTTTGAAACTTTAACTTAACAATTTCACATAAAAATTCATTACTCGGGCTAGGGACCTCGAAATTCGATTCTGGGCATACGCCCAGGTCCCATATTTTCCCACGGACCCTCAGAAATTGTCAAATCACGATTCTGGGTCCGTTTTCCCAAAATGTTGACCGAAGTCAAACTTGGCCTTTTTAAAGAAACTAGACTTATTCTTGCTCAAAGCTCTTCTAACTTCCGAACCACCCATCCCCGCAAGTCATAAATTAGCATAAGCAAGTGCGGGAAGTCTTATTTAAGGGAACGGGGTTCAAAAATGCAAAACGACCGGTCTGGTCATTACAGTTCTATTCCTTGGCTCACCCCGGTCAAGTCCTCAATGACTCGGTAAGTATCAAGGAGTCTATTTACAATACATGATTTGTAGATATCTTGTCTTCTGTTTTGTAGTTTAATTGTATTTTTATAGATTTTTATAATATATAAAGATGACTTCCACTATAAATTGTAGATATGATGTAGACATATTTCTAAATGTTGTTTTGTAGTTTAAATTGTAGAACTGTTCTTAGACATCATTTTATATTTTTTGGTTCTGTTTTGTAGTTAAATGTAGTTATAATGTAGTTATATGTAGATTATTTAAAGTTGACTTGTTGTTTATATGCCAATTATTTTTGATTGCAGCACATTAATGTTTTAATGTATTACTTGAGGAAAAGAGGCAAGTATGGCCCCAATAACAGTACCAGGTTTACCACAACGGATTGTGTGTTCAAGACCAGGATAGAACAAATTTATGAAAAGTTCATAAATTCACCTCTAGAAAAGAGGTATTCTATTGTTAAACCCCAAGATGTTGTTGCAGAATATATTTTGGGGTTTAGACTACTTGCCAATGTTGCATGGGATGAAGTTGGCTATGTGATCATGCCCGTCAATATTGTAGAAAAATTCCATTGGGTGTTGGTTGTTTTCGACATTGCAGACAGGCAACTTTATGCGTATGATTCCATGGTCTCTTCACACAACCATCAAGTTGTTGAATCTTGTGTCGCTAAGTTTTCAGTTATTATCCCTTTGTATTTGTCATGCACTGGTTTCTATGGAAAGTGTAAAGACATTAACTTCAAGACAACAAAGGCATACATCGAAAAATCAGTTACCGACCCTCTTAACATTTAGTGGCTCGTTGGAGAGATTCCACAGCAAAAAGAAGGTTCACTGTAAAAATTCTATTCTCTCTTTCTATGCATTTAATTCCTTTTTTATTTCTAATCATTTGTTAAATATTGTTTAAATTTTGTATTCCGCAGCGATTATGGTGTATTTGTTGCTGCCTTTGCGGAGTATGTTAGCCTTGGAGATTTGTCGATTCCCGCAGAAGACCTTTCTGATATTGACCAACATCGTAGACGCTATGGAGCGCTCCTGTGGGATTATGCAACAAAAAAGCAAGAAGATGAGTCAATCAGTGAAAGTGAGGTTACAGGCAGACTAGCAAGGAGGAAGGGTGCACCTGCATTGAATGAGAAAACAAGAGTACAGAGAAAGAAGAAGTAGTGTCATGCCTATGTAATTTAGTCGATGCTAGTTTGTAGGAAAATTGTAGTACTCAACTTTCTGAACAATTCCTTTGTGTTTTTATTGTAGCAGACCTTTTGTTTAGTTAATTTCTATCAATTTTAGTAGTTCACTTGAAATTAATATTTTCAGTTGTTTAATATTTACTGCACTTGTTCTTCATTATTTAAATGTAGTTGTTATGTTATTAGAATACAAATTATCTACAAAAAAACTTCAAATTATCCACAATCTGTAAACATTGAATGTTCAGATTGTATATAATTTTATAGTTTAATATGTATATAATTTGTAGGGAATTACCTCCAGTTGTATTTAATTTCTGTATATAACTGCCAGTTCAAGTTAAATTAATTTCTTAAAACTTGTAGTTATATTGAGATAATAAATATTAACTGCTATGTAAAGAATGTAAAAATGGAGGTAGATGCTTGCCACAATACAGAAAAACATGTTAACAAACACATAAATAAATTGAAATTAACTACATGTTTTATTACCCGGACGAACCTGCATGAAAATAAAGATAAACAGTGGCATTACAACATTGTAGAATATTTGTAGATAAATTGTAGATGAATAGAAATTTTGTAGTCAATTTTTTTTTCAACATGGATTGTAGCTTAATTGTAGTCTAAATGTAGTAATGGTGTTGATAATCATGAAAACTATATTGCTTTATACCTCCTAAAATTGATTTGTAGTTTATTTGTAGATAAATGTAGGAAATTTGTAGGTATTATCCTAAAATTAGACTTCCATAAAATTTGAATCATAACAAACCTGCACTTGTGTTCTCATTTGTAATAGCCAATTCCATATTGAAATCTCGTACACTTATGAGTAACAGATACGATCCTAAGTTTTTATTCTCCTTTTTTGTCTCCATATACACACTAACCCCCATATTGTTCCTAATCTCCATTGGAGGACAATTCTCATTCACAATGTATTTGATTTCTACAATTTTTTCTGAAGTATCAATCATTAATTGCTCTGCAATTGTAGAAATCAACATACTGTAACTTGCATCATCATCGAGCACAATGCCATCAACTTGAAAATCTCTAAATCTGCCATAGCTATCCCAATTGCCATTAAAATGTAGCATTATTGGGATTTTGGACATGATTGCGTGACGTTGGTGAGGTATTCTTCAATTTTTTGTCGATTTTTTATTTTTTTGGATTGACAGAAAAAGATGAAGAACAGAATTTTACAGAAAAAGACGAAGAACAGAGCTTCTGAGATTTGTAGAACTAATTTCTACAATTTGAAATTGAGCTTCTAATTTCGACGAACTGAGAATTTGAGTTTCTGATTTCTGATTTTGACGCACTGACAATGAGAGAATATCGAAGGATTTCCGTTATATGATTTGATCTGATTAACCCAAATCTTTTTAGAATATTCTTCTCCTGTATTTTAGCGCCACAAATTAGGAAGTTTCAGCTCCTATTAATCAGTATTTAATGATTGGTATATTAACTGTAGAAAAAATATAGACAAGGCGGGTAATTTAAAAACTGTGCACATTTTTAGTAATAAAGTTTCATATATGGTATGGGAAGGAAAAAATCTCTATAAGCATGGAGGTGGGCCCACAAATGATATTACGTGGCAAGTGAATGGTGGCCAGAAAGTCATGACCAGTTCGTTAGCCACCAAAAGAGTGACGCAAACAAGAAAACCTGAACCTCGTGTCCTATTTGGAAATGACCGAGTGGGTCCCATTCGCTTACGTGTCCACCGTTAGAGAAACCTAATTCTAATTACCTCATTCACTCATCGAGGAACAATACAAAAAACACACAACAAAACAACCACGCCAAGGTTTGGTATTATGATTATGGTATGGAGGTTGGCCATTTGCCAAAATGACTTAACTGTCCTCCACTTGTCCACTCGTTTCTCTTACGTTCTTTTCCTCTGTGGGTTTCGTTGTTTCCTTTTTTAGATTTAAAGTTTAATCATGACAATCATTCTTCTTTTTGAAGAAATTTGTTGAACGATCACTCCTTGACACGACTCTCAAAGGTTATGTTAGGACACTTGAAAAATCATTTACTAACATTAATAACAAATTTATCCTTTATTTCTCCTCGAATTATCATTTTTCTCTCGTTTACTAGAGTAATGATAGATTTGAAAAGAAAAAAATTCAACACCTTTTTATAATTTCTTAGAGGGACACTTCTTTTGGGTCAAATTGATTTGGTTAAATTGACAGTTGTTTGGACCGGAAAGAGTTCCATTTATTTTTTAATTTCAAATATATTTATTTTGTTGTTCAGAAAATATGTTATCCAAAACAAATTGTCCAACAAACGCAAATCATTTTTAATTAATCAAATTCCAACACAAAATGTTATTTTACCAAAACGAAAACTAAAATTAAAACTCAGTCTTTTCCTAATCCAATCGCCACTAAGAGTACTTAAATTACTTTCATGAACGTAATATTGCTTAAAAACTTAGGACATACAGTATCTCTGTTACACTTCATGTCAACGATTGTTTGTGTGAATATCGGGAAAGGGAGCTTGATTGTAATTTGTAACAAATTTAGAGCATGTTTGGCCAAGTTTTTGAGAAGTAAAAAGTACTGGGTCAAAAAAATACTCTTTGAAAAATTTAAGATGTTTAGCCAAAATAAAAACGTGCTTTTGAGCAGAAGCAAAAGGAGTTTTTCTGCTTTTGAGGTGAAGCTACAAATTTTAGCTTCTTCCAAGAAGCAGAAGCAGAAACAGAAAATTAATTTATTCAAAATAATAATATCTTTACATTAAATTTATATTTAACATTTCTATTTTCTTTCTCTTTTTATCATGCATTTCTTCTCTTTTTTATTTTAAAATATTTTTATTCTCTTTCTCTTATTTCTCTATGGAATATTCACTCTACTATAAATAGTTCTCTTCTTTTATATATATAGTGATTTATAAGAGTACATTTTAAATTTATATTGAGTGATGTATTTTAATGTATTTAAATCATCATATAAACATTAAGCAATACTAGATGCCCCAATATTATCATTTTAGAATAACTATATTTAATATTAATTAAAATCTATAAATTATATTTTTATTATAACAAATATGTAAATTTATTTATCTCTTTTAAATAATACTAATTACAAACTAAACTTTTACGGTTCTTTTTTGTAATTTGATACTAAAAAATACTTCTTAGAATAATTGACCAAATACAATTTGCGAAAGTACTTTTTCGAAAGCAATTTTGAATAAAAATACTTTTGAAAATAAGCAGTTTTTGGCACATGGCCAAACGGACTCTTAATTTGTATGCTAAAGAAGGTCATGCTTGATTAGCTTTTAATGAGGTCAATGGGAGCATTAATGACTAGTACTATAGTCTGATCACGTGAGAATGTTGGATAACGTTTAATATTCCAAGTTCCAACTAATACATAAAATAAAATGTGAAGTATTGTTGGCTGCCAGAAGCGTTATTATTGGCTACACAATTCTCCAATAGAATGGCAGCTGAAATCATAAGTCACAACCTTTGCCAACTTGTTAACCCCGTATGAAGACAAAATATCGTCTATGTAATAGTTTTGATAGCGTATGTTATTAAACAATATATATTTTTTAATGATATAGTATGAATTCATGTGATCAAATTTAAAAAATACGTACCTTATCTTTCGGTCTGTTTCCAGCTAAAAGGATCAAAGTGAAGAATCAATATAACTGTATTCATTGTTACGAAGAAGAAAAATGTTCCTTTAAACGAGTATAATAGATGAGAGTATGAACAAGGTTTCGGAATTGCAGTGTCATCATCCAATGTACAAATATATGTCAACGGAGTTGAATGAATGAATGAATTTAACTGTGAAAGGCCAAAGTCACCTAAATTCACTGTTTTCAATCGGTTTTGAGTTACTTGATCTGTTTGTTTAGGTTTTTAATGTGTAAATAAGAAACGAAATAACTTCAGCACTCTACTTTTTGGGTTTCTGCGTCTGTTGACTTCTGATTGATTGTTTCAATTACCATTCTTTGTACTTAAATTTACCTAGATTGATGTTATATTCTAATTAAATAATTTGTTGCAATATTATTAAATGATAGATGTACAAGTTTTTGGACAAACAATTTAAAACAATAAGAAAATTAAGGTTCATTAATTTTTCGGTGTTTTTAAAATTTCATTTTAAACTGAAAATTGAATTGAAAAACAAAAATATTCGGAAATGAAAATCAAAGTCAATTAAAATATAGAAAAGATAAAAATATTTACTCCTTTTTGTTTTGAGGTTTTCAGTTAAAACTGAAGAATGCACACCTCAAAAATTAAGTATCAAAGTAATAATTGGAGTAATACCATCAAAACAGAGCATATCTGTAATCTGAGTAGGGACAAGGACAACGACTAGCTGTCACACCTCCCTTTTTCCCGAGGGGGATAGGGAGTTTTTCCAATTTAAGTGACATTATTCGAGATGGGCTTATTTTGTAATAATCTTATTGGGGTAAATACTGAGATTTTTCAAAAACCGGGTAAATTTCCTCCCTTATGGTTTTCCCTTAATTTTTATATTTTTAATTTATTTTATTATTTTTAGAAACCGATAAACATGCACAAGCCGAATCAAACATAATGCACAAGTAGCACATAAGATGCATCAGGATGGTCTTGCAATTCTCGGGTAAACCTGTCCTAGACGGACCCAACCCCTGTGTTGAGTCCCCAAAGTCAAATGTACATGAAGCAAACAAACGTTCCTACTAGGGATCCGGCATGAGGCTATGTTATTCTAGGTGTAAATCCTAGGGGGAGTGTTTTAGACCTGGCTTACCCAAGCGGACAACTCGAGCCGAGGTGGGGGCAACGTACCGGGAGCACGAAAGTCTACCCGGCCTAGTTACTTGACCCAACCTCGTTCTAATTGGTATGACTTCTAACAGAAAAGTGAGCCAGCGCACGTGTGCACCATAAATTCAGAAGACTCAGAAGGGAGGCGTAAGAAGACAGTTTAATACAATTCAAATAATATCAAAGGGGTAAATAAGTGGCAATTAGCACATTAGGCCCAAAAACACAATAATAACATAAAATTAGTAAAGCCAAGTATAAATCACATTACAAGCTCGAATTCTAAACCCTGAACAGAAGTTCTGGGTTATCTCCCCAGCAGAGTCGCCATAGCTGTCACACCTCCCTATCCCCTCGGGAAAAAGGGAGGTGTGACAGCTATGCGAGGAAAAAACATAAGTAGGCAATATATAAGAAAAAATTTCATATACCTAGCAGCAATAGGTATTTTACAAAACAGGCAGCTAAATAAATACATTCTTAGCAGCAAGCTATAAATAAGGATTTAGAATCACGTTTTAAAAAAATCCAAAGCATTTAATTCCTAAAAATATCCAAAGCATCCCAGTTCTTCTCCTTAAGCAAATATACTTCCTAAATTAGCACTGAGCAATAATGATGAGATTAGAGCGTTTTTTTTGTTGCTACTTGCTACGTGCATATCTGAGATTAATGGACTATTTCATTTTGAAAACATATCATACATTTATTTTCGAAATTTTTTATGTATCTTTGTTGTTGCAAATTAACATGACCGTACAAATTTTTGTCAAAACAATATCGAATTAAATGGTATAATTATATATGCTATTGGTATAAAGTTTTATTTTTAATTATATGTCAATATAAATTTCAACACAGTATAATGATGGTATTAATAGTTTATAAATTACAATGGTATTTTTAGTATATAAATATACAGAGTACACTGAATCTTATATATATATATATATATATATATATATATATATATATATATATATATATATATATATATATATATATATATATATCAATTACATATTTTATTTATACTATTTATATAAATATTCAAAGTACTACAAATGTTCAAAGAATATTAAAATGCTAAATTAAAGGAAAGAAATTTCGAATAAAGAAAGAGAGAGAGAGAGTTGAATTCTAAATTTAGCAACTAAAATTTAGAATGGAAAATAGGAGGAGAGAGAATGTAAGAAGATAAAGGATAAAACTAATCCCATAATTTATGTTACTCATTAATTGTGCACATAATCTTTACCGTATGCTAATATTGTAAAAAAATATGCTATATATGAAATAAACAAGAATTAATATCATTTTCTTAAATAATTTTTGAAAGATGCTCGGTTGTGTATTTTTCTCATTCTTTTTTTATGTCAGGCACAAAGAAAAGAGTATGTAGAGGAATACTACCAGATATTACTCTCACTCATATTTCTGGTTCTGGAGTTCTTCAGTTGGCACTGAACTTACCATATGTTTATGAAGTTCCATTTTTTCAATGTTTTCTTGACAATTCTTCCTTAATTAGCTTTAGTTGGAAACATAACACTCCACCAAATAGACATGTCGCCAGTCAGGGGCGGATTTAGGGGGGGCAGAAGGGGGTTCACCCAAACCCCCTTCGCCGAAAAATTACACTGTATATCTAAGGCAAAATCTAATTTTTTTACCTCTATATATTAAGTTTTGAACCCCCTTGACACAACTCAAATCTTCAACGACGATAAATAAGACAACAAAAGAGAAATATACCAAAAGAGACACAAACATTTAACGTGGTTCGATCAACTGACCTACGACCACGACGGAGATGAGCAATCCACTATATAAAAAGATAGTACAAAATATCAAGAGAACAACCTCACAAAGAGGCAAACACAAGTGGCACAGTAACACTTGTCCCGTAAAGTTCTCCCCCTAAACACAACTCTCAAACCCCATATGGTTACATTGTGGATGCTACTGAATGAGAAGGACAGATCTTCAATTTATAGAACTCCAAATCTTTTCCTACCAGAAAAGGAACTAGCCAAATATGGAAGAATTATATTTTCCTTTTAGGAAAAGAAAAACCCAATTATGGTAAATATGTTGTCCTTTCCTTCGTGAGATAAGAAAACCAATTATGGTAAGAAAATCTGGACAAATACCTAACAATACCATGATAAGGAAACCTCTGTCAACAATTGATGATATACCATATGATATTTTTTGTGAAATGAACATGAAATTAGCAACCTTATTTCCATTTTGTCAATCATCTTTGTGACAGATTTTGTGAAACTTTTCATATTCTCAATATGTACAAGTTTACTCTTTATTCTTTTCAATTTTGTCATTCTTCTTACAATCTAAGCTCGACTGCAAGCAAGGGCAGGGCGGATCCAGTCTTACGAATTCATTTGACCAATAACTTTTAGCCTAAACTTGAATATATCGGTGTAAATTAATTGAACTTGTGAAAAATATAGAATCATGAGTCATAACTTAAACAAGTTAATGTATTCAGTTATTAAAATTTGAGTCATAAAATTAAAATCTTAGATCCGCCTTTCACACGAAAGTACAAATATCTTAAACCCCTTGTTTTACATGTGGGACTAATGAAGCATGAGGAAACATCCAAACGACAGAACTTCGTCATGCTTAACGCCTCGAACTGTTTTGTTTTCTAATTTAATGCGTGGCAAGAACCACATTTTGTATTTATTTTGTATTTCCAAATTCTAACTCAACTGGACATAATCCATTTGAACTTGCCAACATTACTGTCTTTACAACTAATCCAATGACATTTGGTTCGTTGAAGAGATGGTCCTAAGGCAACTAATTCCTACAATAAACACTGAGTATGTACTTTGTCAAAAAGATAGTAGTAGTAAAAAAGAAGATAACGACTTGGCTCTCAACTATTTTGAGATCATTTCTTAGGCAAGACACACGTGGTTTGTACCATGTTTTGACATCTGAAGTGGTCCTAAACCACTTTGAGATTATCTCCTAATCATGACACAATTACACACAAATTGTGGGGGAAGAAGAGGGTCCACGGCAGTGGCGGAGCCACATTCAACCAAGGGGTGTCAATCGACGTTCCTTCGTCGGAAAATTATACTGTATAGATAAATAACCTTTTTTGTTTTATGTATATTTACTATACGTTGACTTTCCTTAACTTTTTGATATATCTAATTTTTTATACTTTGACACCCCTCGGTGAAAATTCTGGCTCCGCCACTGATCCACGGCATTTGATTTTGAAGTCCCCACAAAATGTTCTTTGATTGTATTTAAATTGAATGAAAAATTCAAGTAGAAGCTAAAAGTGATAAAGTAACCGCTAAAATCCATAGACAACAAAGGTAGCTTCAAAGAGAAAAGAACACAATAAAAGATCAGTAAGTCACCAACTTGATCTCATACAGTCACATGCTAACAGTGTTCAGTACTATACTAAATTTTTTACAAATTCTATATCAGTATATCACAATAACAAATACTAGCAGTAATGAGACAACTGGAAGTGGGAAAAAAGGAAAAATAAAATAAAATATAACATACTTCTATATGATAAGTATATTTTTGTGACATAATAGGGTTTACTATGTTGAATGCAACTTAGGGGATTAGAAAATCTATACACATAATAATTAATTCCACACCTTAATAGCTATTACTACTGAAGCTCTACTCATCTCTCTGCTCTTCCTTTGCTTATTTTGCTCTTTTTCTGTCAAGAATTTCAGTAAGTCCAGAGGCAATCAAGATCCTGTTGAACCACAGATGATGTAATTTCAGTGTTTATATCAGTGCTTAGACCTGTTTCTTGTGATACACTGACCATATCTTTCTCCTTTTTCAAACTCTGCTGCATGTTTTGCCCATAATTCTCAAGCAAATTCCTAAGAACCGCTGGATCTTGTACAGGAAATGAACCTGGCTGAGGAAAAGGGACTGTTTGGTTCCAGGAAAATGTATTTGGAAGAGAATTTCTGGGGAAAATATCCATAGGATTCGAGAGAGGAGCGAAATTAGGAGAAGTGTCGAAATAATTGATCATGTTGTCTTCACTTTTTTGAGCTGTAAGAAAATTGGAGAAGCAGTGCACGTGACTGGGTGATGAATCTGTCAATGGTGGCAAAAGGGAATTTCCTATTTCATCTCCAGTAGTGTTTGATTGCATAATCCCTGAAATATGAATTTTCTTCCCACCAGTTGTCTTTTGAAATACTCTGCATATGACCCAGTCATTCTGCAATAGTCACACAACATAAACAAAGAATTATTTTTTAATCTTGAAAAGAAAGGACAAACGCCTTAATATTCAGATTCAGAGACATCGTAATCTTAAAAAACAGACAGACAGTCCCTTACCTTTGCTGTCCTGGGAAGGTTGTGAAGTGATAATCTTCCTTCTAATCTGTACTCATGAGTTACCCAATTTGTCTTCTCACCTTTTGGAGCTCTCCCTTTGTAAAAAACCAGAGTTTTCTTCATACCAACAAGAGACTTTCCTCTAAAAATCTCCTTGTCTTTTCCTGTTGCTTTCCAATAACCAGCAGCAGTTGCTCTGTTTGTCCTGAGACCAGTTGGGTACTTCTTGTCTCTCACACAAAAAAAGTACCATTCTTTTTCCCCAATTTTTGCCTTCCCTACATTTAGCAACAAACCACAAACAGGAAGAATTAAAAAAATCAGCAACACAGAAATGTTATACTAAAACAAAACAACAACAACGACGACACAGTGAAATCTCATTAGTGTGGTCTGGGGAGGGTAGTGTGTATGCAGATCTTACCCTTACCTCGAGGGGTAGAGAGGCTGTTTCAGATAGACCATCCGCTCAAGAAGATGAAAAGAAGACGTTATACTAAAACAAAAAAATTCAGAGAAGTCAAAAAAAGGGAGAATTCAACTTACATGGCAGTTCCCATGGTTCAACTTTGTTCATATCAACTTCTCCAATAGCAATAGCAGTGAAATCAATATCCACAACTTTCTTAGACAAATAATGAGTAATCAACTCTTCATCTGTTGGATGAAAGCGAAATCCAGGTGGAAGCTCCATCTGCTGCTGCTGATCATCCTCCTTAACAACCCCAGAAAAATTCTCCATTATCAAAACCTAAACCCTACACACCCCCTTTAAAAAATATATGATTTTTTTTACAATCAGACTAATGGGTTTTTGTCAAACAGTTGTAAAAACAACGAGAAAGACTACTATATCAAGACTACTGAAATTAAAAAAAGGTACTGACTATATTGGTCTTTCAGAAAAGTTTAAGGGAAAGTGGGAAAGAAATGAGAAAAGTGAAGAAAACGATCCATAGAAGTGACATGAAAGATTGAAAAAAAGCAGAGGGAAGAAGAGAACAAGGCCATAAATACTGGTTTTTTGGGGGAGAGATAGAAACGTGAGCTCTAAGGAACTTTTGTAAGGGTGGGAGGTTGTTTTTGGCTTTCTCTTACTTAAAACTCTTTTTTCTCTGCCTTCTCATATAAACCTCTACACCCTCTTCCCTTTTTATATTTGACTAAATACATTTCATCCCCTTAAACTATGCATGTAATTCTGTCAATTTTCTTTTGTCGTATTACTTATTTTTAACTAAAGTCATGTTTTTCTTTGGATCATATAATTTTATTTATTTTTGGAATTTCTGTTGTGTAATAGTAGTTGTTGATGAAACTTTCAATTTGTTGCTTTCATGGTTGTTTCAACTGTATATCCAACATGACTTATTATTATTTTAAAGTTTTTTTTAATAAAAAGTAATTAAGGTTGCTTTCAATATGTATCTTTCTCCTACATTCTTCTACTAGAGTCTTCAATGATTTTCCTAAATTAACCTCCTCTATACAAAATATTTGACTTTGGAGCGTGTGAAAACGGGTTGTTTTAATATGAAATAAACTAATAAAAGAGATTAGAGAGAAGGTATTCATCATCTACCTGAAATTAGCTTAAATCCCATTTAACCAAGTGTCAATTACCATTTTTAACCCTATATTTATTTCAACAGAATCTCCATGCTGTTAGTTTTCAGATTAGACACGTTCACCTCACCTTATAAAGCTGAAATTTAGTCCAAAAAGTCTAAGGTTCTTAAAGGCTTTTCATACTTTCAATTGACAATGATACGAGACTTCAATAAAAAAGACTGTTTTAATTTTATACCTTGGTCCAACAACTATGTTACACTCACACCTATCATTTACGCTAATTCAATAAATACATAACATGTGTCTTTATATATATCGTCTACCTCATACTAATGCAGTTTAGTGTAAATACTGGATGTGTCTGCTCTTACTTTCAAACATTTACGTATCTTTTACTTAATTACATACTCAATTCAATGTTTCTTTTAACAAGATTCTGGTATGTATGAAAAGGGACTTTAAGGGGGCTTTTCTCATGAACAAAAATTTCTGTTAAGTAGCTTATGATATAATTAGTTAAATGAAGCACTAAAGAACTAGCTAGGGCCCATAAGAAGATACAAACATAAAGCCGAATGGTATTATTAAGAAGACAATTTGTGGTAAGGATATGGGTCTAGGAAGTTCAGTTAAAAGATATTATACAGTTTTGGACTCATCTTCAACTGTCTTTATATACTTACAAAAAGCTTACTATTGCAGGCCATCTTGTCTTTATTTTCTATGGTGGCCAGTGTGGGGTTCTTTTCAATAGTTCCAATTTTAGTCTTCTTGAATGTGCGCTACTCTTTGCATAATACTTTTGCCATGTTTATTACTCCCTCCGTTTCAATGTATGTGATTCGTTTCTCAAATCTCGAGAGTGAATTTGACGGATCTTCGAAGCTAAGTTAGATTAGATCAACTCAATATTTTAAAGTTAAAATCCAGATATTTAAAAACTATACAAATAGTATGAAAAAGTTATGATACTTCTCATGCCAGCCAATATGATGAAAAGATATATTTTAAATTGATGATGGAAGTTCACATAGTTTGAATTTTGAAAAGCAATTGTCACATAAATCACAAATTTCTAAAGTCTTCTTTTATTTCTTAAATTTTGCATCGTACTCAAACTATGTCCCATATAGATTAAAAAGGGAGGGAATGGTTACCAAGAAATTTTGGGAAGTATGTTTTTCAAGGGACCTTATTGGAAACATATATACTACTTATTACTTAAAAAATGGCATTGTCCCAGCTTTTGCTAGGTCTATCATTGATTAGAATGGAAAGAAAAGATTTTCTCGAAACCCAAACTGGAAACATCAACGTTTAGAACGAAACAACCTCTATTATTATTAAATCTTTAATATATGTGAGTACTAATACAAATATTTCTAGCATCTTCGTATATCAGGGTTATCGTCATTGTCGTTGTGTGTATTAGCTGTAACACTGTGTGTGTGTGTAGAGCGAGAGAATACTTTTATATTTGGGAGGTCCTATGTACACATTCAATCACTACCTAAAAAAAGTTTTTGCCTTAGAGGAAAAATGAAAAAATGTGAGACCGTTGGAGCTTCTAATATCAGATGTGAAAGAAAGTGGAAAAAAAGAAAATGCTTCCATATTCAACCATTAGAATTGTAGACTTGTCGTTTCCCATCCTTTATATGCATGAATTTTAGTTTAAACAATGCATGAAACATTTGTTACATCAAACTAAATTAAGATACTTTAATTTGCTTTGTAAATGAATATGATAGTGTGAACATGACTTAATAATTCATCGTCATGTATCCTCAAAATGGTAGAATTTGCACCTAGACAAAGAAGTTTAGTGTGAAATACTCAATATGATTAAAGAGATGCATTTACTACATGTAATATATGGACAAACAGTAATGATAGGTCCCTTACTAACAATTAAATTTTAATGGAAATTTCTCATATCAATCCAAGGACCATGTAGCAAAGATCTATAACTGGTTCAATTGAAATTGTAATACTAATATGTACGTGCTTAATAATAAGCAAATCCAAAGGACAGGAGAAAGCACCTTTATTAAGTGATGAAGACTGTATACGGTCGAGATCAGGTACGCCCGATCTCCCAGGATCGAGGGGTCGCCTTAGGCCCGAGTTCAGGTAAGGTCGAGTTCGAGCTCGATGGACCAGACTCAAGCTCGAAGACATAGTGCATGCCCGAAGATTGAAGTACGATGGATACCGAAGTCGAGTATGCTCGACCCCAAAATAATGTTGTTATGGATTTGCAACAGAATGAACGAGATTCTTGCCACGCCCCTTAAATCATGGCGCAAATTCCGGAATAGAATTGTACGATTCCGTACTAGGCGGTTAGATAGTTATCCCAATAAAATTCCTTACTGTAAATAGAAATGTACCTTATTTAGGGCTCCCCTATTATATAAAAGGGACCCCAATCATTTGTAAAAATCATCATTGGCAAAGAATATACTCTCCACTTTTCGCTCATTGTTCATCAGAATTGTCCTTTAGCTTTACTATTCTTGCTTTATTGTTCTTGATTCATCTCGAGGTCACTAAGCTCGAGGTCGATACTGTTTAGCAACACTGGTTTGGTTTATTCATTCCTTTCATTTATTATACTTCTTCATTATTAATTGGTATTGAACTAAATCACATATCTTTAAAATCACAAATCAAATTTAATTGTTACTCGTATTTTCGAGGTAAACAGTTTGGCGCCCACCGTGGGGCTAAAGATAATAGTGATTATTTCATTACTGATTCTCATAACACACGTTATTTTTACACTTTTTCTTGTCAAATTTTTTTGATTCTCAGGATTAAACATGTCAAACTCGTAAAACGCACCTGCTCATGACAACGAAGGTCTTGGATTTCATGGGGAAAACAACAATGCAAGGGTTGGTGTACCACCAATAAACCCTGGGGAAGTGCCAAATGTGGAACCAGATGATGTTAGTTGCACATTGCTTTAAATGCAGATTTAGGCGCAGACCCCGGAGGAAGTGTACGCAGGGAAGCCCGATCAAGGAACACAAGGTATAGGAGATGGGGGAGTCAGCCTCCAAGTTATATTCGAGATACTGCAAGCTCAGCATATTGCCATCGCTCAACTTCAAAGTCAGAATAAAACTCAGAGTATAGCCGAACCAGAAAACACTCGACGTGCTGAACCGGAGCCAGAGAGGTCGAACGAAAATGGCTCGGGTGCTGACCACACCATTATGAGAATGCACGAAGAGCTCACCAAGAGGATCGAGTCCGGGGAAAAGAAGAATGAGGACAATGATAAAAAGGTGGAGATTTATAACTCCCGTGTTGACCAAATACCGGGGGCATCTCCGGTTTTGAAAGGTTTAGATGCTAAAAAGTTCATACAAAAGCCATTCCCTCAGAGCGCGGCTCCGATGTCCATACCTAATAAGTTTCTCATGCCCGATATAGCCAGATATAGCGGGACAACCGACCCTAATGATCATATTACCTCATATACTTGCGGGATTAAAGGAAACGACTTGAACGATGATGAGATCGAGTGTGTTGAAAAAATTTGGGGAAACTTTGTCGAAAGGAGCCATGATTTGGGTCACAACTTGTCTCCTAACTCTATTGGTTCATTTGCTATGTTAGCAGGCGCCTTCATGAAAGCACACGCCGGGGCCATAAAGGTGGCGACGAGGAAATCTGATGTTTTCAAGATAAAACAGAGGAACGACGAGATGTTCAGGGAGTTCGTGTCTAGCTTTCAGATGGTGCGAATGGAATTACCGCCGGTCTTGGATGACTGGGCAGTACAAGCTTTTATGCAGGGTTTGAATGAAAGGAGTTCGATTACGTCTCGACAATTAAAGCAGAATCTGATCGAGTATCCAACTCTGACGTGGTCAGACGTGCGTAATCATTACCAATCAAAGATCAGGGTTGAGGACGACCAGTTGGGAGCCCCCTCGAGTTCAGTTCTTCCTAATAGATTGGTAGCCAAGCCCCCGAGGGATACAGACAGGGAATCGAGGTCATACAAGGAATAGTATCAGCCGTATGTCGATCGGAGAAATAGCAGCTCGGGTCGTAATGCTCCTCAGAATGATCGGAGAAATGATCGAGGTCAAAGCTCTCGGGGACTCACGAGTAAAAATGGGTTCGATAAACATACCGACCCCGCGGAGGCACCTCGATTGACGGAGTATAATTTTAGCGTAGACGCTTCAGGGATCGTGTCAGCTATTGAAAGAATCAATAACACCAGGTGGCCCAGGCCCATACAAACCGATCCTTCTAAAAGGAATCCAAACTTGATGTGCAAGTATCATGGCACACATGGTCGTAGAACCGAAGATTGCAGAAAGCTAAGGGAGGAGGTAGCTCGATTGTTAAACGAGGGTCACCTTCGAGAATTTCCCAGTGATTGAGCTAAAATCATTTCAGGGAGAGAGATGCAAACAGGAAAAACGAGCAGGAAGAGCCATAACATGTAATCCACATGATCGTTAGCGGTGCCGATGTCCCACAAGGACCTGTGTTCAAATGCACCATGGTATCGATCACCAGAGAAAATGAACTCGGAGCTATGCGCCGGAGGACGCCTTATAATTCTATGACGAGGAAACAGAAGGCATATCTCATCCACACAATGACGCTCTGGTAATTTCTATCCTTTTAAATAAAATTCAAGTTAAATGTGTTCTAGTGGATCCAGGTAGCTCAACAAACATAATCAGATCGAGGGTCGTAGAACAGCTCGGCCTATAGGATCAGATTGTACCTGCATCCCGGGTCCTAAATGGCTTCAACATGGTGAGCGAAATAACAAAGGGGGAGATAATCCTACCAATAAATGTAGTCGGGACCATACAAGATACAAAATTTCATGTTATCGAAGGCGACATGAGGTATAATGCACTCCTCGGGAGATCATGGATACACAACATGAGGGTAGTACCTTCAACAACTCATCAGATGATGAAGTTCCCAACAGAGGATGGTGTGAAAATGGTCTTCGAAGAGCAACACGCTGCAAAAGAAATGTTTGCAGTCGATGAAGTGACACCGATACCAGATCCTTCGACCTCGGAGAAGTCGAGCACCAAAGGTAAGCAGGCCGCTAAATAGCAATCACCGCCCAGCCTCGACGGAATCGGAGCAACAGGTAATCGAAGACGAAGAAGAGGATTTCCTTACTCCTCAAACTTTCGTCGTTCCCGAAGAGTCCAATGCAACCTAATCAACGGTCGAGGAACTAGAGCAAGTCATACTGATCGAATACATGCCCAAGAGAAAGGTATACCTGGGAACGGGATTAACCCCCAAACTCAGGAAAAAACTCATTCAATTTCTTATTGATAAATATGGATTGCTTTGCTTGGTCCTATTTAGATATGACAGGGATCCCACCGGAAATAACAACACACCGGCTAAGCCTCGACTCCAGGTTCAAACCGGTAAAGCAAAAACGGAGGCCCCAGTCCGAGGTGAAGCATGCGTTCATAAAGGATGAGGTAACCAAACTTCTTAAAATAGGGTATATTCGGGAAGTAAAATACTCCAAATGGTTAGCCAATGTAGTTGTAGTTCCTAAAAAAAGAAAACAATAGAATGTGCGTAGATTACAAGGATTTAAACAAAGCATGCCCGAAAGATTCTTTCCCACTGCCCAACATTGATCGTATGATCGATGCCACGGCCGGCCACGAGATCTTGACTTTTCTCGACGCCTACTCCTGGTATAATCAAATTCAGATGAACCCGGAGGACCAGGAAAAGACACCATTTATCACTAAATTTGGAACTTATTGTTACAACGTAATGCCTTTCGAGCTAAAAAATGTAGGAGCTACATACCAACGCCTAGTTAACAAAATGTTCGAGGAACAGATAGGTAAATCGATGGAAGTTTACATTGATGATATGTTGGTTAAGTCCCTGCGCGCAGATAACCATTTAACTCATTTTCAGGAAACATTCAAAATCTTGAGGAAGTACAACATGAAGCTTAACCCGTAAAAATGTGCCTTCGGAGTCGGCTCGGGTAAGTTCCTCGACTTCATGGTGTCAAATCGGGGTATCGGGATCAACCCTGATAAGATCAAGGCCATCGAGGATATCACGGTCGTGGATAGTGTGAAGGCCGTGCAAAGGCTAATAGGACGAATAGCTGCCTTGGGTCGGTTCATTTCGAGTTCATCAGACCAAAGTCACCGGTTCTTTTCCTCGCTCAAAAAGAAAAAAGGATTTCGCGTGGACCCTGGAATGCCAGCAAGCCTTGGAAGAATTGAAGCGATACTTATCAAGCCCGCCTTTGCTTCACACCCCGAAGGTAGATGAAAAACTTTACCTATATTTGGCAGTATTCGAGGTTGCGGTAAGAGGGGTACTAGTTCGGGAAGAGCAAGGTGCGCAATTCCCTATTTATTATGTAAGCAGAACTCTAGGAGATGCTGAAACTAGGTACCCTCACTTAGAAAAATTAGCACTTGCATTGAAAGGCGCATCTAGAAAACTAAAACCATATTTTCAATGTCATCCCATATGTGTATTTATCACTTACCCCCTTCGAAATGTTTTGCATAAGCCCGAGCTATCGGGCCAGTTGGCCAAATGGGGCGTTGAACTTAGCGGGTACAATATCGAATATCGACCCCAAATGGCCATCAAGTCTTAAATCCTAGCTGAATTCGTGGCCGATTTTATGCCGACCCTCGTACCCGAAGTGGAGAAAGAACTCATGCTAAGATCGGGTACATCATCGGGGGTATGGACCCTTTTCACGAACGGTGCCTCGAATGTGAAAGGGTCCGGACTTGGCATTGTATTAAAGCCACCTACAGGAAGTACCATTAGACAATTTATCAAAACTTCTAGGTTGACTAATAACGAGGCCGAGTATGAGGCCATGATTGCAGGTCTCGAACTAGCTAAGAGCTTGGGGGCAAAAGTCATTGAAGCCAAGTGTGATTCACTGTTGGTGGTAAACCAAGTAAACAAAAGTTTTGAAGTCCGAGAGGATAGGATGCAATGGTACTTGGATAAGCTACAGGTAACTTTGCACCGCTTCAAGGAGTGGACTCTGGATCATATGCCTCGGGAACAAAGTAGTGAGGCCGATGCATTTGCTAATTTGGGATCCTTGGTCGAAGAAGATGATATCATCCCGGGGACTGTCGTCCAATTATCGAGGTCTGTGGTTGAAGAGGGTCATGCAGAGATCCTACAAGCTTGACTTGGGACTGGAGGAATACGTATGTCGATTATTTGAAAAATGGAAAACTCCCATCGGACCACAAAGAATCGAGGGCCCTACGAACCAAGACTACTAGGTATGCATTAGACGAAGACGGAACATTGTACAAAAGAACGTTCGATGGGCCATTAGCCGTATGTTTGGGGCCGGGTTACACCGATTATATTCTACGATAAATCCACGAAGGTACTTGTGGGAATCACTTCGGTGCCGAATCATTGATTCGCAAAATTATTAGAGCAGGGTATTACTGGGACAGCACGGAAAAAGATACAAAGGAGTTTGTCAAAAAATGTGATAAGTGCCAACGGTTTGCACCGATGATCCATCAGCCCGGAGAGCGACTCCACTCAATCCTATCCCCGTGGCCTTTCATGAAATTGGGAATGGACATAGTCGGCCCTCTACCAACGGACCCAGGTAAATATAAATTTATTTTGTTTATGACTGATTATTTTTCTAAATGGGTGGAAGCACAAGCCTTCGAGAAGGTCAGAGAAAAAGAAGTTATTGACTTCATCTGGGACCACATCATATGTCGGTTTGGGATGCCATCCGAGATTGTACATGACAATGGAAAGCAATTCATTGGCAGCAAGGTGACGGAGTTCCTCGAAGCACATAAAATAAAGAGGATCTTGTCAACACCATACCACCCAACTAGAAATGGACAGGCCGAGTCCACAAACAAAACTATCATTCAAAACCTAAAGAAAAGGTTGGACGATGCAAAGGGAAAATGGAGAGAAGTTCTACCCGAGGTCCTTTGGGCATATCGAACAACATCGAAGTCTAGCACATGGGCTACTCAATTTTCTTTAGTATATGGATCCGAGGCCCTTATCCCTGTCGAGGTCGGTGAACCCAGCGCCAGATTTCAACATGCATCGGAGGAATCAAATCACGAGGCTATGAATACTAGCCTCGAGCTATTAGATGAAAAACAAGAGGCAACACTTGTTCGAATGGCCGCACATAAGCAAAGAATTGAGAGGTACTAAAATAGAAGGACCAACCTTAGACACTTTGGAATCGGGGACTTAGTTCTATGGAAAGTTACCCTCAACACTCGAGAACCGAATGAAGGGAAACTAGGCCCAAATTGGGAAGGACCGTACCGAGTCCTCGGAGTTGTCACTACTCAAACGATACTATTGCTAAGGTATGCCTTTCTCCTTTTGTCCATTTGAATTTGAAACTAATCCATTCCAGGTAATCGATGGAGGATATCGAAGACACCTTTCTACATGAAGGCCTTAGGTTTTAAAGCATGCGTTGCACTCTTTTCCCTTAGATCGGATTTTTTCCCAAATGGGTTTTACCAGCGAGGTTTTTAATGAGGCAACAACTATGTGCTACCTAAGGAGAACTCAACTGTATCCAAGGCTTATTTTCAATCAACCTCGAATACCGGGGGGCATCACCCTCGGAGGTTATATCTTCGAGGAAAATACTTCACACCAAAGAGGACCTCGATAGGAGAACTTTGTAATGGGCCAAACGGTCAGATGAACCGTGTCCATATAGAATAGTCGAGCCTCGACGGCAGAACATGTACGCACGTATCAACTATTCAAAGAAGCATTCTTTCTATATCAAAACACTTTGTGTCTCAAAGAATTCTACTATTACACGAGCTTTACACTTATAACTCTATGAGAAACGGACCAAGGGCCAAGACGCAAACACACCCCGAATACTCGGGGACTGTCATCAACAGTCAACACATCCGAGTTATCGAAAACTCGAATTCATAAGACCTCAAAGAAGCATCCCCTCGATAAAAAGGCTAAAGCCATCATACTCGGGGACTAACCTTTCGAACAAGTTCAAAAGGTTATCGGGAAACAAGTCCAAGAGACATACCCGAAGGCTACGACCATATTAAAGACTACGGATATTTTAAAAAGCTACAGCCGAAATAATGCGGCTCGGAGACGTCCGACTTCCACCATAAATTAAAGGCCTTCTAACACTTTGAAAAAACCGGTTAAATCAAGCTACCCTCGGCAAAAGCAAATGTCAAAGGGCTTCGATAAAATCAGCCCTCGAATAATTTAAAGGCTTCGATAACATCAGCCTTCGAAAAAAACCTCAAGAGGTATTCGATTATGTTTACACGAACAAATTACAAATAAGGTTCCGATCTGCCGAACCTTCGAAAAATCCAACGGGTACAAAAAACACATGCTAAGGCATAGAAAAATTTTCACTAAGTCTTTTAGCCAAAATGAGGGAAAAATTATAGCCGCTTTAGAGGCCGAATTGGCCCAACCTAAAAGAGCCTAAGGGCCGAAACATATATGGTTCGAGACCTTGCTCTCACTCAACTCAGACTTAAGAGTCCCGTCATCCCGAGCTCGCATCAAATTAACTAGGGCATAGCTCGAAGACTAACAAAAACCTTAAGAGGTATTCTATTCTAAGTTCGAGGATCGCCCATTGATCACTAATAAAAAACCTAAGGGTTGTTATATTCAGAATCCGATCCAAGGTTCACTTGACCATTGAAGTTATCAACTTTTTTTCTCACAAAATAAAGACAATGCGAAGTCAAAGATGAAACAAAGGAATTCTTTATTTTTATAGAAGATATTTACAAAAGATATTTATAGCACCAACAAAAGAAACAAAAAACAAATAGGCAAGAACCTAATCTACTTTGGGGCCCACATCCCCGGGAACCACATCTTCGGGAGCTGTATCCTCGAGAGCCGCATCTTCAGGAACCTCCTCCTCGGGGACTCCATCTTCATCTTCCTTGCCCTCGGAACCACTAATGGCATCTTCATCATCAGAAGAAACGAGAAACCTGACATCGATTTCCAGCGCCTTTGCTTGTGCTATTTCCTCAGTGAGGTCGAATCCTCGGGCATGGATTTCTTCAAGAGTCTCCCTCCGGGCTTGACACTTGGCCAAATCATTACTTTGTTTTTCTCGGTCGGAGGCCTCCCTTAGCTTCGCTTGAATAGCCTCGGCATCCCTTAAGTATACCGCAATAGTCTTATCAACCGTAGCCTTCGTCTTCTCAACTTTAGCCTTGGCCTCTGCAACCTCGGCCCCGGCTTTGGCAAGACTTGCCTCCAGCTCCTCGATTTTCTTGGCCTGGGCCAGATTCTTCACTTTTATACCCCGGAGCTGAGTCTCAGCCGAGGCCAGTTGGGCTAGAGCAGCTTCTATATTAGCATCAAGGCGATCCATGTTCTCTTTCCATCGGTGGCAGTCAACCTTAACCCGATCGACCTCGCCCCGGAGCTGCCCAATCATCTCCAACTTTTGCTGCAGCTGAGACATCGAAGTTTTAGCCTCCACAGTAAGGCCAAGAAAACCATACTCTGTTAAAATCACAGTTACCTTCTCCTCTAGCTCGGCCTCGTTTTTCCGAGTTTTGGCTAATTCAATCCGAAGGTCCTTTAGCTCCTCCTCCTTTTGGCTACAGAGGAGCCTCAGGGCCTTCTCTTCACCCGAAGCCTTCCTGAGCTCGACCTGACATTGGCTCAGCTCGGCCCTGAACTTGTTGATGGCCTACACACAAAATGAAGACACGTCAGTCAAAAGAAGGGGAGGGAAAAAGAAAATTACAATAATGAAAGTTAGTGTTTACTTGAGAGAAGAGACGTTGAGCCTCTTCAAAGAGGGTGGATGCATCATTAAGGTCAACATCATCATCAACCCCAGTGAAACAATCCCGAAAAGGATCTTCTTCGAGAACCTTGCCCGGGTCGGGCGTTTCCAAAGCCCGAGCATCCTTTATTACCTCTTCGGAGCAAGACGGTAGCGAAGGTGAATGACCCATTGTCATGGCCCCAAGCTCCTCACTCGGGGCGCTCTGATTAGATTCGTCCCTCTCGGCACTTGCTCCATCCGGCGTACTTGTTGAACGAGGGGGAATGATCTCGATCTCGGGGGACTCGTGGGCTTTTCCCAAGTATTTCTTCGGAGTTCCTTCATCATGAGGCAAGGTCTCAGGTTCGGAGGACTTGGTAGCCTCGACTGGTTTTCTAGTTCGGAGCACCAGTGCCGACTCTTCGCCTCGTTCTCTTCATCTTCCAAATGTTAGATGGCTGAGTCCAAGTCCATATGGATAAGTTTCCTCCTTGGCTTTCGAGTAGGAGCCCCCTCATCCTGGGGATCTTCAGGGTTCGAAGCCCTCTTTCTCTTGTTGTCTTTCCCCGATTTCGAAGTGGGGGACTCGGTCTTTTCCCCAGGCGGGGGTGGCCTCATTTCAGAGACATCTCCGATGCTTGCACAAATAAACATGGATGAGATGGCATCACCGATAAAAGAAAAGTATCAAAACCTGGGAAGAGAACTTACCATGATGTTTGGCCTCCCATTTGCCCCTCGATAAATCGCGCCATTTACGTCATCATATGAGGAGGTCACAGCTAACTTTCGGACCCAATCCTTGAGGTCAACGATAGCGTGGGGCATCCAAGCGACAACTGCAGAAAAGGTAAAGGCATTACGAAACACGAAAGCAGGATATGAGTAGGTATTTGGAAAAGAACTTCACTTACGATTAAAGTTCCATCTCTCCAGGAATGGCATTTTTTCCTTAGGGATGACATCCGAGGTCCTTACTCTAATAAACCGGTTCATCCAACCTCGATCTTTGTCTTCATCGTTACTAGCAAAGAAGGCCTTTTTTGATCGACGTTGCAGCTTGATGAGCCCTCGAAACAACTAAGGCCGATACAGCCGAATGAGATGGTTGAGGGTAAACTCCAATCCCTCGGCCTTGTTGGAGAAATAGCGCAGCATAATTGCGATGTGCCAAAAAGAGGGATGGATCTGGCTGAGGGTAACCTCGTACCTTTTACAGAAGTCGATCACTACCGGATCAAGGGGACCCAGTGTGAAGGGGTAAGTGTAAACACTTAAGAACCCCTCTACATGGGTAGTGATGCTTTCATCGGGGTTTGGGATCTATACCGCGACCTCGTCTCCCCATCCGCAGTCCTTCTTCATAGCCTTGAGGTACTTCTTCGATATCGAACTGATATATCGAGATACGTGTTCGCATCAGCCTGGGATATCGGGGGGATTTTCAATATTTAAATCCTTTTTAATCACACAAGGACCGGGAGTGATTTCGTGAAGAGCCGGTGGCACCACTAGTTTGGCCGACCGGGAAGAAGAAGAAGATGATGCCTTCTCCTTTTGGGGATTGTTTTGGAAGTTTTGGCCATAGTTTTGAGCTAAGAAATGCATATGATGGCAGGGCGTGTTGTTTTCTGGGAGCTTGGTATTTTTCGGTGGAAGCGGATGATGAGGGAAAGAGATGAAGATGAAAAGGTGATCAGAGAAAAAGTGATGAAGAAGTAAAGTTTTTAATTCAAGGAAAGAGCCCCATATTTATAAATAAGCGGCGACGGTTCGTCGGCGTTAGTGGCCGACCATTATTGGCATGCATTTAATGTTTTGGGGAAGCGAACCGACAGGACGTTTCGGTCACTTCGAGCGCCTACTTCACGGGAATGACGCCATCGTCAGAGACTTCGAGAGATCGAGGTTCAAATCGTTTCTTATCATCTTATTCTAAGAAACGCGGAGAATATCTGTATACGGTCGAGATCAGGTATGCCCGATCTCCCAGGATCGAGGGCTCGCCTTAGGCGCAAGTTCAGGTAAGGTCGAGTTCGAGCTCGATGGACCAGACTCAAGCTCGAAGACAGAGTGCAATGCTTGAAGATTGAAGTATGATGGATACCGAAGCCGAGTATGCTCGACCCCGAAATAATGCCGTTATGGATTTGCAACAGAATGAGCGAGATTCCTGCCACGTCCCTAAAATCATGGCGCAAATCCCAGAATAGAATTGTACGATTCCGTACTAGGCGGTTAGACAGCTGTCCTTATAAGATTCCTTACTGTAAATGGAAATGTACCTTATTTAGGGCTCCCCTATTATATAAAGTGGACCCCAATCATTCGTAAACATCATCTAATCATTGACAAAGAATATACTCTCTACTTTTCGCTCATTGTTCATCAGAATTGTCCTTTAGCTTTACTATTCTTGCTTTATTGTTCTTGATTCATCTCGAGGTCACTGAGCTCGAGGTCGATACTGCTTAGTAACACTGATTTGGTTTATTCATTCCTCTCATTTATACTTTATACTTCTTGATTATTAATTGGTATTGAACTAAATCACATATCTTTAAAACCGCAAATCAAATTCAATTGTTACTCGTATTTTCGAGGTAAACAAAGACATATGGGGTAAATACTTATCCGCACTCAATATTTAAATTAAATTTAAAAAGTTAGTCTTAATATTTACAAATTAAATTAAAACACATATTGATACATATGTCTTGTGTTTGATAAAAACATTAGCCGGTGCGACTAAGCTTTTCGAAACCAATTCCTAAGGGGTAATTTCCCCACACAAAGTTGGGCTTGATACTTACTGGGTACCGTTGTGGTGTACTCATATACGCTTTTATACATTTTTGTGCAGATCTAGGTACATCAGCCCGTGCTAGACGCCAGTGATTGATTAGCTACTTTCGGAGACTTCAAGGTACGCCTGCTCGACGTCCGCAGGCCTCCGAGTCACCTTCTGTTGTCTTTTATTAATACTTTTTATCCTTTATTCAGACAATGATGTATATTGAGATCTTAGTACTTTTCTGTAGAGCTTATGACTCAGTCTCATCGGGTTTTGGGAACATATTGTGTTGTGGTTCAGTATTGAGATTCTTATGAGACTTGTTCGTTTATATCTTTTTTTAGTCGTTACTTTCTTTCTAAATATCTTGTTTGTTAGGCTTACCTAGTCTTAGAGACTAGAAGCCATCATGACATCGTAAGGGGAAAAATTGGTTCGTGACGAGTAATACTTAAATTTTTTACTTTAAAAGCCTAACCGTACAAATTACAATCATTGCTGTTCAAATGGTGCACAAAAAAATAGATAACTAGAAAATTCTGTTGCAATAAGCAGCTTCGAAAGAAATGATCGTTTTAAACGTTTTGCTATCAATGTGCAGTCATATGTATCCTATTTCTGAATGACTATAAACAGTATAATTATGGCAGAAGTCCTAAGATGTACTTCCTTTTTATATACAAAAATAAAAAATATCGTTCTAACTTGAAATACATGAGATTGCAATAATTTGCTTTCAAGAGCTACAATTGGACTACCAGATTATCTCTTACTTTTAGTAAAAAATCCTACTACTACTTTTTAAAACCAAAGAAAAACCAAAAAAGGACAGTGGCCTTTCATTTTCTTAGAAAATAGTAACAATATAACTTTCTTATTCAGGAAAGAAACCCAATTATAGGAGGGCCACCTGTCCAAGACTGCGTTTCTTAAGGAATTAAAATTAAATTATAAATCTTCTCAACATCGAACCGTTCAGATTGGCTTACATAGTCAACATTCATATCAGCCACCAAAATTTGCCCAATGAAAAAAAAATAGTTAGTGCCGCCAAATATAAAATTAATAATTAAAATATACACTTGGCAACTCTCAATTGATCCAAGCAATAAAATTTAACTAAACTCTGGTTTAGTTAATTAACTCTAGGGTTGACCACTAAACTGTGGATTAGGCTTACTCCTGTTTCTTTTGTTCCAACACATAACCATGAAATGAGACAGCTTTACTTGGCACAAGAAGATTGGTTCTTATTGGAAATTAGGGAATAAAATTAGGCATAGACTTCCCAAATCTTTAAAAGTAATTTTTTAAAATATGCTATACTTATAATGATTGACTGCTTTATGCATTGCCTAACTATCAATTTATATAAAAGCGTGATGAGTATTTTGTTTTCTAGAAAATGCTATAATATTTTTAGGTCCAAAGCATATTGCAATGATCTGCAAATCGCTTATGCAGTATTAAATTAGGTTTTATTGTACTACGTGGCTTATGTAACATTATTTCTTTCTATTTGTGGATGGAAAATTGCCATGTTCTCATGCTCACAACTGTCACAAGTTTTTTTTTAGTGTTTGACCAAAAATTAATTAAGCCTGATTAATCAGATCTCAAGTTTTCTGAATTGCTTGATGCTGTTAGTATAGTTTGGCTGCTGCTTCTTTTTTTTTTTTTTTTTTAATAAAGAAATAACGTTTAGTATGCGGGATTTTCAAGTTTTTGACTTCGAAATTCTAATCCTTCTAAGTTATTGAGTTATAAATTAACGATTTGTGTAATATCCATAATTTTTTTAAGACAAATACAAAGTTTGAACTAAAGCTACTAGCCAGTTAAGTTAAACCCATTCCCGACACTCTAGCTCCATCCCTGATTATAGTCAGGGGCGGATTTAGGGGGGCGGAAGGGAGTTCACCCAAACGCCCTTCGCCGAAAAATTACATTGTATATATAATGCAAAATCTGTCTTTTACCTCTATATATTAAGTTTTGAACCCCTTTAACACAGCCCAAAAGTGTAGCTTAGTGATTAAGGGGATTCTAAATCTTCCTAAGGTCATAGGTTCAATTCCCACTAGCTATAATTTTTTTTTAACCCCCTTCGTGGAGATCCTACCTCCGCCACTGAGTATAGTAATATAATTTCTCTAAGTGATTATCGATTCGATTTTTATCGACATGCACATAAAAGTTTTATCCTCACAATTTATCTTCTTATATCAGTAGCAGCATGCCATGGTGAATTCTAGATAAGGGTGTCTAACGGGTGGGCCGGGCTGGGTAGGAAAATTTAGGAACCGTACGGGTTGCCGTCCGGGCCGGTTACGGGTTGGGGCTTACCGGGTTTAATGGGTTCGGGTTCATCCGGATAAAAAATGAATCGTAAGAGTTACGGGCACAAGGGGCTGGGCCGGGTTAGTGTAATTTTTAAATTATTTTTTTGTATAACTATTGTAAGTTATATTAATATAAAGTAAAAATATAAGGAACACAATAAAGATGGGAAAAAATTGCACTTATAAATTGCAAGTGCTACATTTATTTCAAAATTCAAACTTACAAATTGAAAGGTTTACATTTAACAACAAGTAAATTAACGAAAAAAGAGTAAATTCAAAGGCCCCATTATTAAAAAAAATAAAAAATTAAGTTAGCCGTTATACCGGTCTGGGCCGGTCCGGGCCGGGCCGGTTAACCGATTGAACAGTAAAAACTGTTGACCGGGTTTGACCAGTCCGGTTAACCGGTAGGAATTAAGTAGACGGACCAACCCCCCTTACCCCTTTAACCCAACCCTACCCGGCCCCCTTCTACCGATCCGGGCCGGTTCCTGTTTTAACCGGTCTGGGCCGGTCCGGAAACGCGCTGACCCGGCCCGTTAGACACCCATAATTCTAGACCAATGTTCGACTTTTTTAGTAAAAATTGCATGGGGCGCCCTATTTGGTCGCCCCCATTTAACCTATACCCATTTTTTTAAAAACTTTTAACTTGTACCCACTTTTTAAATAACTTCAGCCCCCTTTCTCCTCCTCCTTGCTTTGCAACTCTCTCGAATCATATACAGGAGAATCTCAGCTAAGCAGAAGTTGTTTAAAGATACTACTCAATCACCATAAACAGACTTTATTTATATTAATGATTCTTACACGCTCCAGGCACAAAATATAACAATTCTAACATAAGCAGAGGCTGACATTCTATCATTGATTTTATTCCATATAAATTTATAAGAATTTTTATCCATTATCCTCTTCCTGCTTCTCTATACAGTCAATCAGACATAACTAATGATAACTTCTTTTTGTTTTTCTTTGAGAAAACGGCACAAAGCTTTGGAACATTAAAGTTTGCTCGACAATTAAACGATCTTGTTCTGGGGACTTTTGAAAGGGATAATGACAATCTCTTCAATATTAGTATCTAGGTTAACTAAATAACTTCAGCTCTAGAGCTGAAGTTCGACAGTTACAAAATAAAAACTTCAGCTCTAGAGCTGAAGTTCGCCAGTTACAAAACAAAAACTTCAGCTCTAGAGTTGAAGAAACTTCAGCTCTAGAGCTGAAGTTCGCCAGTTACAAAACAAAAACTCAGCTCTAGAGCTGAAGTTCGCCAGTTACAAAACAAAAACTTCAGCTCTAGAGCTGAAGTTCGCCAGTTACAAAAACAAAAACTTCAGCTCTAGAGCTAAAGTTCGCCAGTTACAAAATAAAAACTTCAACGCACTTGGTTCAGCACACTTGCTACTTCAGGCCCGTCTACTAGAATGCTGAAGTTTTGCGTGATTGCCTTTGCTACTTCAGCCCCGTATGCTGAAGTTATGCGAAAAAGCGGGTACGCTTGCAATTTTTTTGGCAAAGCGGGCACAAGTTAAAACGTGACACAAAAAGCGGGTATAGATGCAAATCCCACTTTTTTATGGATGGAGAAGATATTTTGTAAAAAATTAACATATCCGTTAGTACTGCATGATGTGTGCGAACAATAATCAACATTTTCTAACAACTTATAATAATAATATAATAATGATGATGGCGATGGCGATGATGAAAATAAATACTCCTAATACTATTATCATTATCAACAACAATAATAGTTTTGGCACCCTCGAGTTAAATAAGTTGCATTCAAGTCAAAATAAGACTTGGAAAATCTTGGATAACCTCAGGTGGAATTAGGAATATACCCAATTCGACAGAAATAGTAGCTCTTGCTGATCTCATGAATAATCATGATCTCCTGTAGTCCTAATATGAAACATATCTACAAGTCCCTTATAAATTAACCAGTATTAATTATATCATGCACTGGAGGAAAATCATCAAGCTCTCGTAGTATATTGCAAAAAGGAGGGAATTATTACAACAGGAAAATGATTTTTATTTTTTAATTTCAAACTACTAATGCGCGCTTGTATACCTAAAATTTCAAAGTGACTCGACATAGTTAACTAGTCATGATTTATCGAAGGGAATTTCATAATTGAAGCGACATTTTGTATCTATTGGCAACTAATACCAGAAAAATGATTTTTTTCCTTAAAATAATTTTCTGAAAAAATGACTTATGTTATGCCAAACATATATGTTCAGTTTTCATATCTAACGGTTTAGATTTAGCGAGACAATTGCTTAAGGATGGAGGAGTACTTACAACTCTATTACAACTTCCGTTTTCTTCTCTAAATTTCTCCATTGTTCCGCGGAATAAATTAAAGGAACATATCCAAGTCTTGAAGAGACAAATGACTAGAAATGGTGGGGACTTGTACTTTTAATTTGAGAGTGTTTCATGTGTTGGCACCCGAGCTTAATGCGCGCTTCTGATTTTCTCTTATTCGCTATTGCAATTGAGAAAAGCAGCATAATTTGAGTGCTTGGTTCAACTAATCAAACAATATGATGTCACAAGCTTATTTGAAAATTCCCAAGACCCTATTCAATCCCCGCAAAACTTGGATGCTTTCGCCTTAATTTACAATTTTAAAACCCCCCTTACGCTTTAATGGCTGAAAATAGAGTATCTCAGAAATTATTTTAGTAAGAGTAGCAACTAGAAAGGCCAGAAAGGAAAAGTTGACTGAAGAACATGAAAGGCATAGTGATCGAGTATATTTGTCTATATATACAACAATAACATACCCAGTATCATTCCACACCGTGGAATCTGGGGAGAGTAGTGTGTACGCATACCTTACCCCTACCTTGTGAGGGTAGAGAGGTTGTTTCCAATAGACCCTCGGCTAAGGAAAGTATAAGCACCACATTTTTGAAAAATATAGACAAGAAGGGACGATATCAAAAAGCCATATAAAAGCAGAATAGAAACAACAAGACAGTAAGGTGATCGACAATGAAAGAAAACAACGGTTAGTCATAAAAACCTATTACCAACAGAAAGCCAGATTGCGTGCAAATACTACTATTATGACTGAAGCTGCGCCATGTCTTGCCTAATCACCCCTCCCTACCTCTTCTTTGGGCTACCTCTACCTCTCCGTAGGCCCTCCAATGTCAACCTCTCACACCTCCTCATCAGGGCGTCTGTGCTCCTCCTCCTCACATGACCAAACCACCTAGGCCGCGCTTCCCGCACCTTGTCCTCAATAGGTGTCACACCCACCTTGTCGCGAATAACCTCATTTCTTCTATCCAGCACATCCATCTCAACATCCTCATCTCTGCTACCTTCATCTTCTGGACATGAGCGATCTTGGCTGGCCAACGCTCAGCCCCATACAACATCGTTGGTCTGACCACCACTCTGTAGAACTTATCCTTAAGTTTCGGTGGCACCTTCTTGTCATACAAAACATCGGAGGCGAGTCTCCATTTCATCCATCCCGCCCCAATACGATGTGCGAGATCTTCATTAATCTCCCCATCTCCCTGAATAATAGACCCAAGGTACTTAAAACTCCCTCTTCTACGGATGACCTACGATTTCAGTCTCACCTCCCCTTCCCCTCCTTGAGTCTCGCCATTGAACTTACACTCCAAGTATTCTGTCTTGGTCCTGCTCAACTTGAAACCTTTAGATTCCATAGTCTGCATTATACCTGTTAATCGGGTGGGGCTGGCCCGTTCACAATCCGGTTCGACCCGGATCAGCCCGGTACTGTAGCGTTTGGGGGCAGGCTGGGACGGTTTGGGCGGGGAGCGGGTTTTAGACGCACACTTTTGGAAATCGGTGAACCGGAACCCGCTTAGCCCGATTACACGGTAACGAGTTTTTACCGCTACAGCCCGATCCAGCCCGGTTTTCGTTATAAATTTTTTTTAAAAAAAAAATTTCTGGATCGTTGGCCAACAACCCTTTTTTGCAGAAATGGCCATGGCCTAGCCCCTTAAGGAATAGCCCCGACCCCTAATATTTGATAAATTATAATTTTAACTTTTTAAAAACTATAAATAGCCCACTTGTTCTACATTTTTTCTCACAATTCACTCTCTTACTACTCTAATTCTCTCTCGATAATATTGATTATTGTTCTTAAATTCCCCATTACTTATTACTTCAAGTTTCATCAAATATTTAGTTTAGCCATTAGAAATTATTATTATCAAATATCAAGTATTCAAGTGAAGTGTGGTATCAAGTTATCAACTATCAAGTATCGGTCTATCAATTGAAGTTTGATTTTGATTTTTGATATCAAATTTAGTGCGGCATCCAGAACCTCGGTAACACTCGTTCCATCTCTTTCTCTTCTTTGGTGTATATTTTTATTTATTATTTAGAATTATTAATTTAATTTTATTAATGGACTTATTAAGAGCAGCCAAAAAAGCGTGCACTAGTAGGGGTGGTAGTAGTAAGAGTAAAACTTCTAAAAAATCAAGAGGTGGTGCTGGTTCTTCTAGTAGCTTTACACATATTTCTGAAAGTTCACCTGAAAATTTAAATGTAGATATGAGCGACTTCAAGAAAATTATGGTATAGATGATGATTTAGATGATATTCAATCACCTGATAATCTTGAAACACCACCAGCTACACCTGGTAATGCTAGTCAAAGTCAAAATATTAGGGATGGAGGTCGTGGTAATATAAGTAGACCTCCCCTCCCTATTAAGAGGAATCGAAGATTAAGAAGTTAAGTGTTGGAATTTTTTTGACAGACTAGAAGAAGATAAAAGTTATTTAAGATGTGAATTTGTAAGGATGTTTATAAACATGAGACCGCTAAGGGAGGGGGAACGGGTCAACTTCGTATGCGCATGGTAGAGCACCACTCTATTGACCGGGAAGTAGATGAGGAAGATGGGCAACAAAAACTTAACGCGGGTACTGGGGGGTTAATGGGTAAATATGATATTAAGAAAGATCGGGAAGAATTGGCTAAAATGATTGTTTTAGGTTGTTTACCTTTTCGTTTTGCTGCTTCACTATATCTTGTTACTTATATTCAAAGAATTTATAACCCTTTGCTTAAAGGTATTCTTAGAATTGCTTGTAGAGTTGATATCTTTAGACTTTTTGGACAATATCAGACATATATACGTTATTTATTCGTCAGTCTTTCTTGTAGATTTTCTCTTACTTCTGATATTAGTCGTGCTGTAAATGGAAATGATTATTTGACTGTTATATGCCATTTGACAAATGATAATTTTTGTATGCAAAAATGTATTATTGCTTTTAAATATGATGAAGATCAAAGTCATACTGGTGTATTTATAAGTAATACTATCCATGAAGTTGCTATATTTTATAATCTTGTAGAAAAAGTTTTGTGTATGTCATTTGATAATGCTTCTAACAACAATACTGCTATTACAATATTAAAATTATATTTACACCCACCACTTCCTGAAATATTTCATGTTAGATGTGCATATCATATTTATAATTTAATTGTGAGGAGTGACCTTGAATTATTTAAAGATGAGATCACTTTAGTTAGAAGAGCTGTTGGTGTAATTCAAGGAAATAATAGAAGTGCTAGATTAAATGCATTTAAGGAAAAATATGTACAATATGAACTAAAACCAAGACTCATGCCCGAGGAAATAGTTACTAGGTGGAATTTATACTTATTTAATCTTAAGATGTTGTTATGAGTATAAAATGTCTATAACTGAATTAATTCTCATTGTACCGATCATAACCATTTGTTAATATCTAGAACTTGGGATGTCATTGAAGATGTTGTAAAATCTTTACAAAATTTTTATGTGGTTACACTTGAGTTTTCTGGAGCTTTTTATCCTACTATTACAAATGGTTTAGTTCATATTGCTGAAATTTCTCTTTTACTCCATAATTTGAAGAAGAAAGAATGATATACTTCCGTTGTTGAATCTATGCTAGAAAAATTTAAAAAATATTTCTACCGATTCCCCCTATTTACATAATTGGTGCTATTCTAAACCCTTCTATCAAAATGGCCACTTGTCGCCGATTAATCACTACTTCATATGCTTATATGGATATTAGACCAACTGAAACTCCTAATATTGAAACTTGTATTTCTGATCTACACAAACATTTACAAACTTTATACAATTATTATGCTAACATTGTTGATACTTCCTCTGTTGTAGATGCAAATATTCCTTTAAGTTCAGTTTCTACATCTAGGACCGGTACTTTGGATAATAATGATGGTGATGAAGATTATTTGATTTGGTCTACACTAGGAGAGCATCAACAAACCAGTAGCAGGAATATTGATGAACTCGAATTCTACTTGCAAAAGTCACCAGAGCCCCGCACAAAGGAATTTCTACAGCTGGGTTGGTGGAGGAGCAACTCAAATCAATTTCCTGTTCTTTCGGCCTTGGCTCAAGACGTGCTAAATGTGCCGATTTTAACAGTCTCATCAGAGAGCGCATTTAGCCAAGCAAGGCAGCAACTAGGATATACCCGTCATTCATTGGGCAGCAACGGTTAGGAAATTCTAGTGTGCTTCAGAGATTGGATAAGATCAGAACGGTGAAATCAAGGGCGTGACGAGGTAGATGAAGCAGAGGACCAAGAAATTGGAGATATAATGGTTTATGGTTCCGATTCAAGCAATGCCGGAAACCAAGAACCTCATATTCACATGGATGAACTTACAAAAATGATGCAAAAATGTGATATACTATTTCTTATTTTTTATAATTGTTGTGAACTTTTAATTTGCAAGTTCAAAAAAAAAAGAACTTGCAAATTAATTTGAAGTATTATATATTATTCAATAAAAAAAATAAAATGAAAGCCTTCGAAGCTTGATCCTTACATATTGCCTAGTGGTCTTATTAAACAATTTTTTGTAGCCACTTACTTTCAAATTTCAAATTTAAAACTTTAAAGTTTAAACTTCAAAATTTAATTCTAAGCCTTAAAAGTTTGCAAACACTTAAGTATCAATAACATTGAATAAGAAAAATAAAATTTACTTAAAAATAAAAAAATTAGCCCGGCCCAGTCCGAACCTGTTAAGCCCGAACCCGGACGGCCCCAAAAAACCCTGAAAAAATACAACCCGATAACAGCCCGCTAATTCAGCCTGCTAAACAGCTCGGAACGTTAGGGCTGGTTTTTTTTTGTGTACAGCCCGTCTCAGCCCGCCCATTAAACACCCATAGTCTGCATCCATACCTCTAATTGCGCATTCTAGGGTGTATATATATGAGTTTTAATTTCGGATCTTATCAGTTTTTAAAAATATTTTTAAGAAGATATTTTCTGGGGTTTAATTATTGTCTCTATGTTTTAGCTTTTGAGGCCATTCATAGAGCTTGTTTTCTTCTTCTGAGCTATACTTGGTGGCTTTGCTTTGAAAAGAGTTTTACTTATACGAACTGAGATAAAAATACAAAGAATTTTTCACTCGGTTGTAGTAAGTAACTTGCTTACTTTAAAGATTATATGTAACTTCAGGGCCGGTTCCATAGTAATTAGGGGTAAGGCTTGTGCCTTAGGCCCCCAAATTTGAGGGGCCCCATTTTTTATAAATAATAAGTTTATAAGTATTTAAAAAATAATATTTAGTAATTTTAATACAAAATAGAGTTTTGAATATAAAAAGAAAGCAACTTTTTTAAATATATAAATGAGGTAATAATTTGACTTACTTAAAAATGGGTAGATGAATAGTTTTTCCAATGTTTCAATTTTTCACTTTTTACTCAATTAAAATTTTTGCTCTCTCTTTCTTAATTTTTCCAAATCAATCTTTCTTTTTTCTAATCTCTTTATATTTTAGAAAATCTTATACATTTTCTGTCTTTCTCTTTGATATTCTTACTTACTTTCTTTCTCCAAGATTTCATTACTCAGCTTTTTTATCAAAGATTTTATTAGTTCAAGTGTTCCACAATACTTTTTAGTTTTCAATAGTTCTATACTTCTATTGCTCTGTAAAATCTTATCCAAGATCAACAGTATCTCAAGAAAGATTAAATGAGTTGGTTATATTATCAATTGAACATGAACTATTAGAGAAAGTCGGTTATAAAAAAAATTATTAACAACTATCTCAAAAGTTAGAAGAATAGACTTCAAATAAAATATATCTTATAGCTTTTTTAAAAAAAATTTAGGCCTCATATTAAACTATGGCTTTAGGCCCAATATATGCTTGAGCCGCCCTGTGTAACTTTCTATAAAAGATTACCTAGGGCTGTTCACGGTTAGACGAAAAACTGATCCAAACCGAAACCGAACCAAACCGATTAAGTAAACCGATATTTTTCTTGATTTGGATTGGTTTTGATTGTAAATTTTAAAAATCGATAATATTTGGTTTGGTTCTGGTTCTATTATAAAAAACTAAAAAATAAACCGAACCAAAATGATAAATTATATACAAAATTTAATAATTATTTATACATAGTATCATATCTTTTTGTAAATAATTTTAAATATTTTATGCATTTCAATTATTATTTTGAATTTAGTTTTATCCTACTTATATTTTAAAAGATTGCATAAGCCCAAAACAATAGGAATCGTCCAATTTTTCTTTTCCTTAAGAGACTCTAATTCTCTTACCCTACGCACATACTTTTGCCTAACAGAAGAGTTTAAAAAAAACGTACCACAAGAGTAAAGAAAGCAAACTCAAATTGCAAGACTATAGTGGTTAAGCTTGAGAAGGTTTCTAAGAAAGTGTGAATCAGATTTTGTTACTATGAATACTTTATGATTGATTCAACAAAGCGATGTTAGGCATTATGTTCTAAAATTAATTTTTCTTTGTTACTCACTTGATTTTAGGTTGATTCAACAAAGTGATGTTAATCAATATTTATTCTTGATATTTGATAAAATGGGTTCTAATTTTATTTTTTCCAGATGAAAAGGACAGAGGTTAAAGATTTGGAGGTCAACTTAAAAAATACTGCTCCATCTACACCAACATCTGCGACAACTCAAACATATGGTAACACTCCTAATACTTCTATTATGCGCAATCCCCCTAAAAAGCAAAAAAGAACAACTCCGTGTGGTCGTGACCCTAGCCTTGGGGGAATGGTCGGGAAAATCTGAAATTTGGCCACACTTCACAAAGCTTACTAATAAAAAGGGTGATCTGAGCGCGAATACAATTACTGCCATGAAGACTTTGCTTGTCGTAGCAGGAATGAGACTTCTAACCTTTGGGCCCGTTTAATTAGCAAGTGTGATAAATCACCCTTTAAGGTAATTGATAGGAAGCAACCAACACTCAAACTTATACCTATTAAAGGAGGGGAACAAGGAAGTTGTCGTGCCCCCTTTTTCCCTCTTTGCATCGAAAAATCAGGTTTGTGATATTTTGGGCATAGGACAACTCATTCCTTTTGGGAACTGGGTTTTGCATTTGAAGAGTCGCCACCTAATGATTTAAGGTGCATTAGAACACCTATAAGGTTCAACTACAACTATATTTTGATAACCAGAGATAGGGTAAGGGCTTGAAATTATCCCAAGGGGAAGGTGTTAGGCACCCCTCAGGATCCACTAGTGTGGTTCCCGGCCAGACAGTTCTTTGTGAATTTGTGCAATTAAAAGTAAACAAATAAGGCTCAAATAAGAGGGGATTTCAATACACAAGTGTTTGGAAGTGATAAAAGTAAAACAGAGTTTGCAAAGCAATCACTAAAGGGCTGATTTAAAAAAGAAGTTACAATTCTATAAATATTTAAAAAAAGAAAGGGGAAGGGGAGGTCCTATGTTTATTTGCAATATGGATCACATCAATGCAATACCCGGTAATCACTCCTCGAGAGAGGGGCTACACGTGGTATTAGCGCACCGGTCATTATATCCATATCTACCCTTTCCACCCCGTCGAGGTACTAAAGCGCAGATTGGTCTCGACCACTATTGCATGCTAGTACCCGTCCCATTCCTATCAGTACCGGAGGCACTTAGGACTACTATTTCTAATGGGGAGGGATATTAGGCTGACTTTGAGGTTTCAAAAGGTAAAAAAGCTAGGGCGACATACAAAACACATAGGACTGCACATTAAAGGGGAACATGCAAACACCCAAAAAGGCTCATGTATACTTCCTCAAGCAAAGCACATAAATAGCATGACTTAAACAACAATCAAGGTCTGAATCTAAAATACTAAGGCAAAGGGAGTTTCAGTTATTGAAGCAGACCAATGTATTACATAACTCAGATAAGAAATCCGAATCAGGCCTGCCTGTTAGTTGTAGCAATTACTAATTAACAAAGGCGGATTCAGTTTTATTATTGTTATCACCTAAGGCTTGCCTAGGTGTTTGGGTGAGATCCTATAAACATGATATCTATTACCAATTCAGAATGGGACAAAGCAGTAACAAATTCTAGAATAAACGATTTAAGATCCTATAAACATGCTTTCTAAACCGTATTAATAGGAAGGGAGAGAATCGTTGAAAATTAGTTCAGAATAGTGAGAGTTAGGCTGATTTTAGACTAGACTGGTTTCAGACGATGACATCTATTATTGCTGATTTTAAATCCTATAGACATGACATCTATTATTGCTGATTTTAATTTCTATAGACATGATATCTAGTTGAACGTGAAACGAAACAGGCAAGATTTACTTGAAATTCCTATAGGCATGATTTCTATGAAAAAGTAGATGCCGGATTATAACCAATAGGTTCCTAAGAACATGATGTCTAAATGTGGTAATAAACATGTAGAACTTAAGACAAATCCTATAGGCATGTTGTCTAAATGCAGAATTTAAAACAGGTCCAATAGAAAGGTTCTCTAAATGCAGAGTCAAACATGCAAACTTTAAAGACAAGTCCTATAGGCATATTATCTAAATACTGAGTTGATCATACAGAAAAAAAATAAACAGGTCCTAAAGGCATGATCCCTACCCCTCTAATAGTTAAGCATGTACAATTACCCAGCCCCTTTTCACTAACAAACCCCAAATATTTATTACAAATTATTACAGACCAAAATAATGAATTACATCAAAAAATGTAAAAAAAGAAGAAGTTACAACCATAGGAAGCCTGATCCTGACTTCCTCTATGAGTTATGGAACAAAACACCTCAAATGCCAACTTGTTTCAAAGCCTTTCTCAGACCTGGGTGTGTCAAAGTTCCCTAAGGGTCTCAAGGGTCCCCGGATAGTGCTTACACCCAAGTTTGCATAACCAGATAGAGATGAGTGCAGTGTGGAAGGGCCAGCCCTTATGTGTCCAAGTTCAGAGGGAGCTCATGGGTCCCAAGGCAAGGCTCACACAAGAGGGGCAGAGCCTAAGTCTAAGAGTACAGTGGAAGTGCAGAAACAGAGATCTAAAACTCAGTGGAGAACAGAGAGAGGTAAGGGTAAAAAACAGCAGTGGTAAAGCTAACAATCAGCATTTTCATACAAAGGGGTCAAGGGTTTGGGAATACATTGCAGGGAGCATATGACCCTAGGAAGGGTCAGGTTTGGACATGCACAGCAATAGATGGTGCTGGCATACCCATGAACCAGCCAAAGAATACAACACATAGAGGGGATATTAAGGTTATGACCCAGGGAAGGTCGGGTTTGGGTTATGCACAACAATGTCTACTGCTGACATGCCCCAAAACCAACCAATGAATACAAACACTTAGGGGATATGGGGGTTTGGGATTCATAAGTCATAATAAGTGACTGACAGAGTTCATACATAAGAAAACATTAATTCAGAAGAGAAAGGGGCAGATCACAGTATACTCAGTAATGGAACTCGATTAAACACAAGCAAGAAATATGCAAGAGTGAGGGAAATAATAAGGAAACATGTTGTTGTTGATGCTGGAAAATTAATTAGAACATGCCAATAAAGAAGCAAATGCAAAAAGAAAAGTTAGCAAATTTCCACAGCCTAGCCTTGGCTTTCAGCCAGCTAGACAAGGCAGCAACACAAGTAGTAACAGAGAAAAAGAGAGAGAGAGAGAGTTTTGAGTGAAGTGTGTGTTCTGAACTCAAGTGTTTCATTCCTTGTGTTCGTTGTTTTTGAAAGAAGATGGATGCAGGGTATTTACAGCCTTTTTGAAAACGATTGAAGGAAGGGAAATAAGTAAAATTTTAGTACAAATATGGAAACAATCAATAGTCAGAATCAATCATACAAGTGATTTCCTTTAATCAAGGAATCACTGTTTAACAGATTCAAATAAGGAGGGAAATCAATTTAGAGACAGCCTGATTATTGCCATAAAAGAAGTAGTAAAAAAATATTAAGTAAGCAATCGAGTCTAAGTACCGAAATATACTTATTTTGGGAATAGATTCAGCAAGGTAAATATTATAACAAATGGAAAAGAATCAATCAATTTTGAACGGGCGAGTAAAATCAGGGTTCATAAAAGGAGAGCTTCGAAATTAGTCACAAGATGAAGATCAATCAAGGAAGAAACTTCAGCATATAAATAAAGTGAACAAGTTCATCAGATATGCGAGGCCAAACTCATGGACAAAATCACAAACGGGCAATAGTAGCAGAAGTAGGCTAGGTTTCAGTAGTAAAGCAAGCATTCGAAGCATAGTAATCATGTAGGTCAAATCACATTGAATCAACAGAGAAGAAAACATAGCCTCAGAGACATGCAAAGGTTTTGAAAATAGCAGGAGAGGAAACCCTTTTAAAAAGTTAGGGTTTCAGCCATAGTCAGATAAGTCACATAGAGAAAAGAGAGTTTTAAAACAAAGCTTTAGTCGAGTCAAGTACTCAAACAAGCAATTTCAGACCCCAAAGACCTAGGGCTTCAACAATAATCGATTTTAAAAGATGATAAATAAATAAATCAAACAAGTACTAGCAAACAGATGGGTACACATCTAATGAACAGTTTCAGAACTCGAATGAACCCAAAAGAAATTAGGGTTTTCAACATGCTAACTCAGATAGGAGAACAACATGAACAAAACATCGCAAAATCAGAAACATGTTAAAATCAGAGAGGAGATTTTGCAAAGAAAAACTTGAAGTAAAACCCTAATCGGAAAGTGAAGAGTTATTTCGAAAGAAAGATCAAAGAAACTTCGAGAAGCACTTAAAAAGTTCATGGAAAGCACAGATCTAAGGTAGATCTGAAAGAAATCAAAAAAGTCTTAGAGATTAGGGTTTCAGAAAACCCAAAGGCAATGAGAAAGGCCCTGAAAGTTACCGATCTAGCCAGGAGAGTCAAGGATCTGACTCGAATGGCCATGGCTGGCCGGAGAAAGGTCAGGGATGACCAGAGAAAGGTCATCAATCAAGGACTGGACCAAATTCCTTCAAAATCTGGTTATGAGACCACAGAACCAAACACATAAAAGCCAGGGAAGGCTGGTACAGGTCTCAGATAACCCTGGAAGGCCATGGATTATGGTGGATTAGGGTGGCGGTGGCTAGGGTTTGGGTGGTGTTGTAGAGAGAATTTGGGAGAGGAGGGATTCAGGGGCGGTGCAAATGAATGAATGAGGTAGGGTTTTGGGGGGTCGTTGGGTTAAAAAGGCAAGAAATAACGTGGACCGTTGATCTGGTAGGTCAGCGGTAGAGATTAGAAAGGGTAGGTGGGGATCCGGGTCTGGGTCGATTTAATTAGGATTGGGTCGGGGTTTAATTGGGTTCAATTGGGGTCAGATTTTAGGTTATAATTGAAATGAAATTGGGCCATTATTTTTTCCCTATTTAATTTATAAAAAGTAATAAATTAATTTCTGGAAATAAATTGAAAGCGCTAAAATGATTTATAACATATAATTAACTATTTAATAATACTGGAGTTAATTTTTGTAAATGTAATCGTAATTAAATCCTAAAAGAAGCTAATATTGCAATTATGCAATTTTAGCATTAAAAATACTAAGTAAAATTTGTAAAAATATGCAAAAATCATCTTGGCTATATTTTAGCATAAATATAAAATTTCAACAAGTGAATCACCAAAAGTCACAATTATTATTGGATTTTTATGGATAAATAGGGAAAAAATTGATTTAAAAATCTTTAAAAATTAAGGAAAAATAATGAAACACTTGGATATACTTATATATGCATACATATGCCATTTTAAATTTATTTTGCATACTGAAAAATACATAGGGAAAAATTGGGTATCAACAGCTGCCCCTCTTTACCTGGGAAGGATGAAAGAGTTGTCGAATAAAAATATGATGGCCAATTTGACCGAACGAAACGGTTTGAAGAAGATAGGCCGCGCCCTGGCTTCTGAGCTGCCTACATATCCCTGGTTTTACAGGAATCAGGCCATATGTAGTTCAGGATTCGTTGGCGGAGTATGCCGACGGGTACTTTTCAAGAACGGACGCAATGTTTTGGTCAGGGTGAGTGAAAGGCTTACGGGGATGGTTAGGTTTGATGTGGCTGCAGGCACTGGAGCGGAAGCGCTCCTGCTGGGACGGCTGTTGCTTGCCCGTTTACCTGCAAATAAGTAATACAAGCATATATTGTGCGTAAATTTAGACATGATGCAAATTCCCACCGGACCATGAATGTTGCCTTTGGACGGTTAGGATGACGTCTTTTGGATCGGTTGGCAGTTTGTGAGCCACAATAGACGTACTCAGACCAATCATGTCATCATGTGACCAGGCGAATATTTTCTTTATATTCCCTTAGAAATTCTGTGTAGTCCTTCTTTTCTGATGGCGATAGGTGAATACTGATTCGTGTTTCCTTGACGTTTTCTGCATCTCCCAGGTTAACAACTTCTGTCTCGTCCAGGTTGGACTTAGGTCTGTTCTCAAAGTTCTCCACTTCTTTGACAATCTCCTCGGGTATGTCATCTTCTTCTGAATCAATGTCTGTTTGTTGCGTTGTCTCATTGCATGTCACAGTCCTTGGTTCATCAAGATAAGTAATAGTAATGTTGTATAAGTAAAGTCAATGTGTCCACTGGTAAAGTAAAAGCTCAGAAAGTTCAAGCCTGACATGAGTTTGAAAATCAAGGAAGAAGTCACTAAGCAAGTCAAAGCTAAGGTTCTCAGGGTAGTAAAATACCCGACATGGTTAGCCAACATCGTGCCTGTGCCAAAGAAGGACGGGAAGGTCAGAGTCTGTGTCGACTACCGGGATCTCAACCGGGCCAGTCCGAAAGACGACTTCCCTTTGCCGAACATACACATCTTGATTGACAATTGCGCAAAACATGAGTTGCAATCATTTGTAGATTGTTTCCCTGGTTACCATCAGATCTGGATGGATGAAGAAGATGCTGAGAAAACGGCTTTCATTACGCTGTGGGAATGTATTGTTACAAGATGATATCGTTCGGCCTGAAGAATGCAGGGGCCACCTACATGAGGGTCCTGACCACCATCTTCCATGATATGATACACAAGGAGATAGAGGTATATGTGGATGATGTTATTATCAAATCCAAGAAGGCCACTGACCACATAAAAGATCTGAGGAAGTTTTTCAACAGATTACGGAGGTACAACCTGAAACTAAACCCCGCAAAATGTGCATTTGGGGTTCCTGCCGGGAAGTTGCTTGGGTTTATTGTGAGTCGCCGAGGAATAGACTGGATCCATTAAAAGTCAAAGCCATTCAAGAACTACCACCGCCAAAGAACAAGAAGGATGTGATGAGTTTCTTGGGAAGACTCAACTATATCAGCCGGTTCATAACACAGTCTACAATCATCTGTGAGCCAATTTTTAAGATATTGAAGAAGGACGCCGCTACCGAATGGACCGATGACTGTCAAAAGGCCTTCGACAGAATCAAGGAGTACCTGTCAACACCACCAGTCTTGGTCCCGCCTGAGCCAGGTAGACCCTTATTACTCTACCTTGCGGTGTTGGATGGAGCTTTCGGTTGTGTTCTGGGGCAACATGATGAAACAGGAAGAAAGGAACAAGCCATCTATTATCTCATCAAGAAATTCACCCCGTACGAGGCCCGGTATTCTCTTTTGGAATGGACCTATTGTGCTTTGACTTGGGTAGCTCAGAAGCTGAGACATTACTTCTGTGCCTATACTACGTACCTCATATAAAGGATGGATCCTTTGAAGTACATCTTTCAGAAGCCCATGCCCGCTGGCAAGCTAGCCAAGTGGCAAATCCTGTGGAGTGAGTTGGACATTGTCTATGTAACTCAGAAAGCGATCAAAGGACAAGCACTGGCAGACCACCTCGCTGAGAATCCCGTGGATGGAGAATACGAACCCCTGAATACGTATTTTCCTGATAAAGAGGTATCATTCGTAGGAGAAGACATTGCAGAATCCTATGACGATTGGAGAATATTTTTCGATGGAGCAGCAAACTTCAAAGGTGTTGGCATAGGAGCGGTCTTAGTATCAGAAATCGGTCAGCATTATCCAGTATCTGCCAAACTCAGATTCCCCTGCACCAACAATATGGCCGAGTATGAAGCCTGCATCTTAGGGCTCAAAATGGCCATTGACATGAACATTCAAGAGCTGCTAGTAATTGGAGATTCAGACTTACTTATACATCAGGTACGAGAAGAATGGGCAACCAAGAACTCCAAGATACTCACGTATCTGCATCAGGTACAGGAATTGAGAAAGAGGTTCACGAAGATGGAATTCCGACATATTTCCCAGAATCTAGAATGAGTTCGCCGATGCATTGGCTACCCTATCATCCATGATACAACATCCCGACATGAATTTCATTGATCCCATTCCGGTGAGAATTCATAATCAGACAGCTTACTGTGCCCATGTTGAAGAGGAAGCAGACGGAAAGCCTTGGTTTCATGATATCAAGGAATATTTGGCGAAAAGGGAGTACCCGGAGCTTGTCAATCATACTTAGAAACGCACACTTCGGAGATTGTCCAACAACTTCTTTCACAGTGGAGGAATCCTGTATAGGAGGACTCCTGATTTGGGACTATTAAGATGTGTCGACGCAAAGGAAGCGTCCAAGCTACTAGAGGAAATTCATGCAGGGACCTGTGGTCCATATATGAACGGTTTTGTCTTAGCAAAGAAGATACTCCGGGCTGGTTACTTTTGGATGACTATGGAAACAGACTGCATCCAGTATGTCCAGAAATGCCATCGCTGCCAGATACATGCAGACATGATAAAGGTACCTCTAAGCGAGCTCAACACAACAAGCTCACCATGGCCGTTCCCCGCCTGGGGAATGGACGTTATTGGACCAATCGAGCCTGCCGCTTTCAACGGACATAGGTTTATCCTAGTGGCAATTGACTATTTCACCAAGTGGGTCAAAGCAGCCTCTTACAAAGCAATGACTAAGAAAGTCGTGACAGGCTTTGTCCGCGACCGCATTGTTTGTCGATTCGGTATTCCAGAGTCAATCATTACTGATAATGGCTCCAATCTCAACAACGACTTGATGAAAGCCATGTGTGAAACCTATAAGATCAGACACAAGAATTCCACAGCCTACAGGCCTCAAATGAATGGAGCCGTAGAAGCCGCCAACAAGAATATCAAGAAGATATTGAGGAAAATGATAGAAAAACACAAACAGTGGCACGAGAAGTTAGCATTTGCTCTATTGGGGTATCGCACCACACTCCGCACATCAACCGGGGCAACCCCCTATATGCTGGATTATGGTACAGAAGCCGTTATTCCCGCAGAAGTAGAAATTCCTTCCCTAAGGATCATACAGGAAGCTGAGCTCAATGACGCAGAGTGGGTAAAGAGTCTTTACGAGCAACTATCTTATAGACGGAAAGAGAATGAACGCAGTTTGCCATGGTCAACTCTATCAGAACAGAATGTCCAGAGCCTTCAACAAGAGAGTCAAGCCGAGACAGTTCACACCGGGGCAGCTGGTGTTAAAGAAAACTTTTCCGCATCAGGATGAAGCCAAGGGGAAGTTCTCTCCCAACTGGCAGGGTCCATACATGGTTCACCGGGTTCTGACAGGAGGAGCCCTCATACTTGCAGAAATGGACGGAGAAGTTTGGCCAAAGCCGATTAATTCAGATGCAGTCAAGCGCTACTATGTGTAATCCTTGTGTTTTCCCTATATGATGTAAATTGAACTACGCCTGACCTGATTCCCGTTTAAGAGGGGATACGTAGGCAGCCCTATGGGTTCGGTCACAATTCAATAAAATTTTCATTTCCCCCCGCAATTGGAAACTGGGGCAGAATTTTGAGGGGGACCCTCAAAATTCCGAAGTAATTTCAGTCGATCGTCGCATGAACAACAGTCAGAGGCGTCAACACATCCAACTGGGGCAGAATTTTGAGGAGGACCCTCAAAATTCCATAGCAAGAGAGGTTGTAATGTCCTGAATTGCGTCACAGTCGGCGGTTCATCTGAAAACTATTTTCTTGTAATCATACATTTTTGTCATACTTTTACAAAATTATACGTGTTTATTGAAACTGCCTTGTTTAGCAACTCTACCCCAATGACACAAATGGTATCACCAGATCAAAGCAGAACGAGTCAAGCAAAGCCGGTGGGGATACAAACTAACCTTTCCCCCCTTTACAAAACTCACGATTTTTCTTTGGATGCAGGCAAACATTGTTCAGGAATACGATTCTCCGAATCATTGCACTTACCAACATCTGCTTTCAGCATGCACCCGTAATGTTCCGTGTGTCACAATAATCACAACGCCGCAATCTGCTATCAGCTAAGAAAACTCTATTGTCATTTGTTATTTTATTTCTTATATAAGGCTACCATTCTGCCTTCCGACTTGCTTACCATTCTGCCTTCCGAGGTTAAGCTCTACCTCTATTTGCATTTACATTGCATAAGGCTACCATTTTGCCTTCCAATCGGCATAAGGCTACCATTCTGCCTTCCGAGGTTAAGTCTACCTCTATCTGCATCTGCATTGCATAAGGCTACTATTCTGCCTTCCAAGACTAAACGCTGTCTCCATCTGCATCTGCATGGCTGAAAGATCGCCTCATACTGCATCTGCATGGCTGAAATATCGCCTCATACCGCATCTGCATGGCTGAAAGATCGCCTCATACCGCATCTGCATGGCTGAATGATCACCTCATACCGCATCTGTATGGCTGAAAGATCGCCTCATACCTCATCTTCATGGCTGAAAAATCGCCTCATACTGCATCTGCATGGCTGAAAGATCACCTCATACTGCTTCTGCACGGCTGAAAGATCGCCACATGCTACTGCATCTCATGGGCTGAAAGATCGCCAAATTATCCAAAGGCGTCATCGTTCGGAGGCACCATCTTCATAGCCCGAGAACACCATGTCATGGCCTGAGGACCCCTTTTAATCTCTTGCATATCATTATTCAAAGGCATCATGGTTCGGAGGCACCATTTTTATGGCCCGATAGCACCATTTCATAGCCTGCGAATCCTTCATTGTGCGCTTCATGGCCCAGGACACCATGGTCTAATAACCAATAGGGTCCTAAGAACATGATGTCTAAATGTGGTAATAAACATGCAGAACTTAAGACAAATCCTATAGGCATGTTGTCTAAATGCAGAATTTAAAACAGGTCCTATAGAAAGGTTCTCTAAATGCAGAGTCAAACATGCAAACTTTAAAGACAAGTCCTATAGGCATATTATCTAAATACTGAGTTGATCATACAGAAAAAAAATAAACAGGTCCTAAAGGCATGATCCCTGCCCCTCTAATAGTTAAGCATGCACAATTACCCAACCCTTTTTCACTAACCAACCCCAAATGTTTATTACAAATTATTACAGACCAAAATAATGAATTACATCAAAAAATGTAAAAAAAGAAGAAGTTACAACCATAGGAAGCCTGATCCTGACTTCCTCTATGAGTTATGGAACAAAACACCTCAAATGCCAACTTGTTTCAAAGCCTTTCTCAGACCTGGGTGTGTCAAAGTTCCCTAAGGGTCTCAAGGGACCCCGGATAGTGCTTACACCCAAGTTTGCATAACCAGATAGAGATGAGTGCAGTATGGAAGGGCCAGCCCTTATGTGTCCAAGTTCAGAGGGAGCTCATGGGTCCCAAGGCAAGGCTCACACAAGAGGGGCAGAGCCTAAGTCTAAGAGTATAGTGGAAGTGCAGAAACAGAGATCTAAAACTGAGTGGAGAACAGAGAGGGGTAAGGGCAAAAAACAGTAGTGGTAAAGCTAACAATCAGCATTTTCATACAAAGGGGTCAAGGGTTTGGGAATACATTGCAGGGAGCATATGACCCTAGGAAGGGTCAGTGTGGACATGCACAACAATAGATGGTGCTGGCATACCCATGAACCAGCCAAAGAATACAACACATAGAGGGGATATGAAGGTTATGACCCAGGGAAGGTAAGGTTTGGGTTATGCACAACAATGTCTACTGCTGACATGCCCCAAAACCAACCAAGGAATACAAACACATAGGGGATATGGGGGTTTGGGATTCATAAGTCATAATAAGTGACTGACAGAGTTCATACATAAGAAAACATTAATTCAGAAGAGAAAGGGGCAGATTACAGTATACTCAGTAATGGAACTCGATTAAACACAAGCAGGAAACAGGCAAGAGTGAGGGAAATAGTAAGGAAACATGTTGTTGTCGATGCTGGAAAATTAATTAGAACATACCAATAAAGAAGCAAATGCAGAAAGAAAAGTTAGCAAATTTCCACAGCCTAGCCTTGGCTTTCAGCCGGCTAGACAAGGCAGCAACACAAGTAGTAACAAAGAAAAAGAGAGAGAGAGAGTTTTCAGTGAAGTGTGTGTTCTGAACTCATGTGTTTCGTTCCTTGTGTTCGTTGTTTTTGAAAGAAGATGGATGCAGGGTATTTACAGCCTTTTTGAAAACGAGTGAAGGAAGGGAAATAAGTAAAATTTTAGTACAAATATGGAAACAATCAATAGTAAAAATCAATCATATAAGTGATTTCCTTTAATTAAGGAATCACTGGTTAACAGATTCAAATAAGGAGGGAAATCAATTTAGAGACAGCCTGATTATTGCCATAAAAGAAGTAGTAAAAAATATTAACTAAGCAATTAAGTCTAAATACAGAAATATACTTATTTTGGGAATAGATTCAGCAAGGTAAATATTATAACAAATGGAAAAGAATCAATAAATTTTGAACGGGCGAGTGAAATCAGGGTTCATAAAAGGAGAGCTTCGAAAATAGTCACAAGATGAAGATCAATCAAGGAAGAAACTTAAGCATATAAATAAAGTGAACAAGGTCATCAGATATGCGAGGCCAAACTCATGGACAAAATCACAAACGGACAGTAGTAGCAGAAGTAGGCTAGGTTTCAGTAGTAAAGCATGCATTCGAAGCATAATAATCAAGTAGGTCAAATCACATTGAATCAACAGAGAAGAAAACATAGCCTCAGAGACATGCAAAGGTTTTGAAAATAGCAGGTGAGGAAACCCTTTTAAAAAGATAGGGTTTCAGCCATAGTCAGATAAGTCACATAGAGAAAAGAGAGTTTTAAAACAAAGCATTAGTCGAGTCAAGTACTCAAACAAGCAATTTCTGACCCCAAAGACCTAGGGCTTCAACAACAATCGATTTTAAAAGATAATAAACAAATAAATCAAACAAGTACTAGCAAACAGATGGGTACACATCTAACGAACAGTTTCAGAACTCGAATGAACCCAAAAGAAATTAGGGTTTTCAACATGCTAACTCAGATAGGAGAACAACATGAACAAAACATAGCAAAATCATAAACATGTTAAAATCAGATAGGAGATTTTGAAAAGAAAAACTTGAAGGAAAACCCTAATCGAAAAGTGAAGAGTCATTTTGAAAAAAAGGTCAAAGAAACTTCGAGAAGCACTTAAAAAGTTCATGGCAAGAACAGATCTAAGGTAGATTGAAAGAAATCAAAAATGTCTTAGAGATTAGGGTTTCAGAAAACCCAAAAGCAATGAGAAAGGCCTTGAAAGTTACCAATCTAGCCAGGAGAGTCAAGGATCCGACTCGAATGGCCATGGCTGGCCGGAGAAAGGTCAGGGATGATCGGAGAAAGGTCATCGAGCAAGGACTGGACCAAATTCCTTCAAAATCTGGTCATGAGACCATAGAACCAAACACATAAAAGCTAGGGAAGGCTGGTACATGTCTCAGATGACCCTGGAAGGCCATGGATTATGGTGGATTAGGGTGGCGGTGACTAGGGTTTGGGTGGTGTTGTAGAGAGAATTTGGGAGAGAAGGGATTCAGGGGCGGTGCAAATGAATGAATGGGGTAGGGTTTTGGGGGGTCGTTGGGTTAAAAAGGGAAGAAATAACGTGAACCGTTGATCTGGTAGATCAACGGTCGAGATTAGAAAGGGTAGGTGGGGATTCGGGTCTGGGTCGGTTTAATTGGGATTGGGTCGGGGTTTAATTGGGTTCAATTGGGGTCAGATTTTAGGTTATAATTGAAATGAAATTGGGCCATTATTTAAATAGCCAATTTTCCCTATTTAATTTATAAAAAGTAATCAATTAATTTCTAAAAATAAATTGAAAGCGCTAAAATGATTTATAACATATAATTAACTATTTAAAAATACTGGAGTTACTTTTTGTAAATGTAAACGTAATTAAATCCTAAAAGAGGCTAATATTACAATTATGCAATTTTAGCTTTAAAAATACTAAGTAAAATTTGTAAAAATATGAAAAAAATCATCTTGGCTATATTTTAGCATAAATATAAAAGTTCAACAAGTGAATCACCAAAAGTGACAATTATTATTGGATTTCTATGGATAAAATAGGGGAATAAATTGATTTAAAAATCTTTAAAAATTAAGGAAAAATAATGAAATACTTGGATATACTTATATATGCGTACATATGCCATTTTAAAGTTATTTTGCATACTGAAAAATACATAGGGAAAAATTTGGTATCAACAAAAGTTTAGAAAGGGTTGTTTATAATATTGCTGAGGTTAGGAGGGCAATTGTCGAATCTATTATAATTGATGAACAACCATTTAAAGTTGTTGAGGGGGAAGGCTTTAAGAGATTAATGTCGGTTATTTTGCCTAATTATGAGTTACCTTCTCGCATTACTGTTGCTAGGCAATATTTAAAAATTTATCAAGAGGAGAAACAAAAGCTTAAAAGACTTATTAGAGATAACGTGTATGTCTTACTAATGATACATGAACATCAATTCAAATTTAACTTATTTGGTCATTACTGCCCACTGAATTGATGATGAATGGATTTTTCCAAACTCGAGATCGTAATGGTGGGATAACTGCTAAGGGAATTGAGGCTTATTTATTAGATTGGGGGATTAAAAAACCATTCACAGTGATGCTAGATAATACGGCAGCTAATGATGCTGCAATCAAATACTTGTAACGACTCGACCGATCGTTTTGAGTATTTGCACTTCGCTCGCCAGTTCTCGGGCATGACTAGCCCCGCATGATGTATTATGACTTATGTAAATCGTTGGTTTTGGTTTTCAGGATAATAAGAATAGATTTGGAAGACAATTCTCAACTTGAAGCTTTAAATTTGAAAGGTTTGACCCAGTTTTGACTTTTTAGTATTTAACCTCGGATTGGATTTCTGATGGTTCCGTTAGCTCCATTGAGTGATCTTGTACTTGGGAGCGCGTCCGGAATGTGATTTGGAGATCCGTGGTGGAATTAGGCTTGAATTGGCGAAATTGGAAATTTGGCGATTTTCGGTTGGCAGAAGAAATTTAACATCGTGGTCAGAATGGAGTTTCGGAAGTTGGGGTAGGTTCGTGGTATCATTTTTGACGTGTATGCAAAATTTGAGGTCATTCGAACGAGGTTTGATAGGTTTCGGTATCGGTTGCGGAATTTGGAAATTTAGAAGTTCTTAGACTTGAATCCGAATGTAATTTGGTGTTTTGATGTTGTTTTGAGTGTTTCGAAGGTTTTCCTAAGTTCGTATGTTGGTATGTTTGGTTGAGGTCCCGAGGGCCTCGGGATGATTTCCGATGGTTAACAGAGAGTTTGGATGTGGAATAATGCAACTGAAGCTGCTGCTTTTGATATTTCCGCACCTGCGGAGTGGGAACCGCAGATGCGCTCAGAGAACCGCAAATGCGGAAATGGAAGGCCAGGGCTGGACTGCAGATGCAAAGTATTGGCCATATCTGGGAGGTCGCAGGTGCGATTTAGGGGTCGCAGATGTGAATATGGTGCAGTAAGTGAGTTCCGCACCTGCGAGAGATATTCCGCAGGTACGGTGCCGCAAAAGCGGAAATGTGACCGCAGGTGCGGTTTTGTTTTTCATTTTTCGATTTTGGGCTTGAGGACTCGTGAGAGAGGCAATTTTTCAAGGGATTTGAAGGAGCAACGTTGGGCTAAGTGATTCTAACTTGTAATGGTTTAAGTTTCATTAACTTATGGTTTTATTCATCATCTAATTGAGAAGTTGAGCTAGAAATTTGGGAATTTAGGGCTTGAAAATTGGAGAGCGGATTTTGAGGATTTGAGTGACCAAATGAGGTCGGATTTCGATAAAGTTTATTTGTATGTACTCGTGAGTGGATGAGCTTTCTAGTTTTGTGACTTTTGTCGGATTCCAAGACGTGGGCCCGGGGCCAAGTTTGAGAGGATTTCGTGATTTGTGCCTAATTTGATAGTTTTCTTATGGAATTCATTCCATTGGCTTATATTAATGATATTGTTATAGTTGTGGATAGATTCGGAGCGATTGGAGGCCGAGTCGAGGGGCAAAAGCGTCGCGGAGTTGGGATTTGACCGGTTTGAGGTAAGTAATGATTGTAAATCTAGTCCTGAGGGTATGAAACCCCGGATTTCGTATCCTTTTTACTATTTTTGAGGTGACGCACATGCTAGGTGACGGGCGCGTGGGCGTGCACCATTGGGGATTGTGACTTGGTCCGTCCCGTAGCAAATATAAGTTGCGTATTTGGTTGAACTATATGATATTTATGTGTTTTAGAAAGGATTTCTGTAAATTGGGCTGAATGCCATATTTTGGGCCTTGTGCCAGAGCTGTTTGAATTTTAGGGGCCTTTTTCTTATTATCCTCTCACTGTTTTCGGTTGAAAAATCTATACTCGGTCATGTTGTACTTACTGATTTCATAACTCAGTCTTTATTACTCTGTTTTGATGCATATAGAATATTATTTTAGACTGAGCACCCTATTTTTTTAGTGATAGCCTGAGTGGCTTGAGAGGTTTATGACTGAGAGAGGCCGATGGCCCACTTTTGTGAGGATATTTATGGGATCGGGCTGCACGCCGCAACATGTTGTTACTGATTCATGACTGAGTGAGGCCGAGTTCCTGATTGTGAGATATTGAGACTATGGCACGTGAGTTGTCCGTGCAGATTCTGATATTGATGTTATAGCACGTGAGTTGTCCGTGCAGCACGTGAGTTGTCCGTGCGGATTATAGCGCTTGGGTTGTAAGAGCCCCTCCGGAGTCTGCACACCCCTAGTGAGCGCGGTTACCCTGAGTGAGTGATATGAAGTTTTGCCCGAGGGGCTGTTCTAGATTCATGTTGTGCCCGAGGGGCTGTTTACGAGTGATTGTGAGGTATGCCCGGGGGGCTGTATACTAGCGACTGTGAGGTTTGCTCGAGGGTCTGTTTATGATTCATGTTTGGCCGAGGGCTTGTTTACGAGTGATGTTTTGCCCGAGGGGCTGTTTATGTTTTCACCATTTTTACTCGACGTTTCATCACTTGTTTGAAAACTATTGAAAGATGTTTTAAACGGTTTTACTGAAACTGAATTTAAATGAGCTGAGTTGATTCAAACCCCTGATTTTTAAAGTCTGCTGCATTCTACTAAGATTCCATGATATGAGTTGTATATGTTTTAATGCTCGTCACTACTGCTCAGTCTTAATTTACTTTTATTACTTACTGAGTTGGCGTACTCACATTACTCCATGCATCTTGTGTGCAGATCCATGGGTTGCTGTACGTGCTAGCGAGTGTTGATTTCACTTGTTGCAAATCTAGGAGTTAGCAAGGTAGCTGCATGGCGATCGCAGCCCTGCTCTTCTCCCTCCTATCTTCCTATAGATGTTATTACTTGTTTTCCAGACTGTATATGTCTTAGTATTATCGGACAGTCCTTGGTAGATGCTCATGACTAGTGACACCCCAATGTCGGGCTTTTCTTTCTGCACTTTGTTATTCAGATTTATCTGATGAAGTTTTATTAATTAAATAGCTTGAAGAAATCTTTATTTTGAAATATTAGGTTATTTTGGTAAAAGAGTCGGCTTGCCTAGTTCCACGTTAGGCGCCGTCACGACATGGTAGATTTGGGTCATGACAAGTTGGTATAGCCTAGGTTACACAGGTCTCACGGGTCATGAGCAGGTTTAGTAGAGTCTTGCGGATCGGTACAGAGACGTCAGTACTTATCTTCGAGAGGCTGCAGAACCTTTAGGAAATTCCACACTCTTGGATTCTTTTCGTACGTCATTGATTCAGCTTGAAGCGTAACTGCTTGAATTCCTTCCACGCATTCATGTGCGCGCATGAGCGCTCGGTATCAGTTGTGCATTGACGACTTGTTATTCCTTGAACGAGGGGAGAGATGTGATTTCTGTGTGCTGATGTTAGGTTAGTCTGGAGGACCTGAGGCCGTGTTTTGCCTGTAGCTTGGGCATTGAGGCGTTGATTGTGTGAGCACGTGTTTTTGGATTTATATGTTTGGTAGTGTCCCTATTAGTGGAAGTGATGGCTGGATGGCTATGTGATGAGTATGATGTGACTGCGGGATGTGTTCATATGATTTGGATGTGACGAGAAGGGTCTGCTTGAGGGTAGGAAGAACTAATTGGTGCTTGATTTCCATCTTGATTTGATGTATAGCCCTGAGTTATGGGTATGTTGAAGGATCTTTCCATGTTGTTTAGTTGGGGAATAAGGTAGATTTCATGCCGTGATATGAGTTCAAACTCAGGAAGATTAAGTGATTGCGTGATGGTTTTGACGGTGGAAGGGTATAGAGAGATGTTAGTTGAGGCGAAGCAGGTGGGTTATCTCATGCGGAGTGTTCTGAGGTTTGTGTGATCCCTATGTTGTTTTTTGGGAGTCCTCTTTCACAAGAGAAATATATGTGTTGCAATTTGAGTTTGGATTGCTTATGAGAGTGGGCTTGACTGTTACGAGGGTGAATGCAAGATTTGTGGATGATTTGAAATACTAGATGGTTTGTGTTGCATGGGCTTTGAAGGATTTAGTTGAATCTCACTATGGTATTATGACAGTAATAGAGTATGTGCACTGTGAGTTTTTGTGTGTTTTGATCTATAGCTTCGAGCCAAGTAGGGGATTCTGCTATTGATAAGCTGATTGCACGGCTAAATGTCGTATTAGTTTCAGTTTGAGGTATACTACTGAATCGGTTATGACTTGCAGAGGTGGAGATCGAGGATGACTCGAGTAAAGGAAAATTTTGGATAAGGGTTGAGTTTTATGCTTTCTGGATATATGAGAAACATTGGATGAATTAGTTGTTGTTGTAAGGGATGTAACAGGTATGGAGTAGGAAATCACTTGGTTGCTTAGAAGGATGGGTTACTTCCTTAGGTGTTGCTGTACTAATGGGGCACAGGTCGTTCGGTTCGTTTGATCAGTTTGATTGAAACCTGAGTAGGGTGGATGACTCTCGAGAATGGTTCTAATGGGTTCAAGATTTATATGTAAAAATTGGGGATCTTCAGGATGTGTAATTGGCTAGAAACCGAGGTTTACATTGGATGGTGTCAAGACTTGTGGCATTTATATATCATTACGGATTCTACATATCTATATCAGGAAGGTGAAGGTAATGGCTTTACATTCGCAGGAAGCCTCTTCAGGGTAAGTATTTTGAATGTGGTGCTTTTGGGGATATTTAAGAGAGTATTCAGCGGCTTATGAGCCTTAGACGGTGTGGTTTTGTGCTTCTGTCCCGTGTGGTGAGTCTGGGTTGAGGATTGCGGTATTATGGAGAAGTATCAATTTGAAGGTAATTCAGAAGGAACTTGGATAAATAGGACAGCTTGGTAGTAGGTCGGATCGGCATGGTAAGGGATATGATTAGTTCTTTGGGTGCTTATGAGGTAATGAGTTTCTACAGGTGTTTCGTGGCAACGCTCTTGGGTTTTTGGGGACCGGCGTAGCTTGGTTGAGTTAGAAGGATTCAGTCCTGACGGTTTGGTTTTGTGCAAATGGGATTTAGAGAGTTCTTGATGGTTTCTACCACGGTCAGAGATGTATATTTTCTACTGGAGCGAGGAGCATGCGATGTATAGTGATTTTCTCCTAGATGGGATCAAATGGAAAGTTCTTGTCTAGTTGAGCACGTAGTTGCTTGTGGCTCGGAATGGATTATGAAGTTCTCATATTTGTCATAGGATGGCATGGTATATGCGGTATGTTGTGTAGGGTTGAGAATTGCATGTGTAAGGTCACAGTTCAGTTATGAAAGGAAGGTCATAAATTCTTAGGCAACATGGACAGTGTTAGATGACTAGGTAAATGATATTACTAATTGGTGTGGCTTGATGAGGGTATACATTTCACAAAGAGGGATGTGTTTGAGCTATGGATTTGTCATTAGTATTGCGACACTCTCTTGTTTGATCGACTGCTGGAGTTCAAATTTTGCTTTGTGGCACAGAAGAATTTTAGAAGTATTCCTCGTGGGGTGACTGTGTAATTGGAGGAGTATGAACATCCAGGCGGTGGAGTTGAGATCAGAGATGGTGATTCGTATGTCCTATGGATTTGGAGACTGAGAGTTCTCGTGAGTAGATTGTTTCGTGGTTGTGGACTGTACAAATGTAGCCAAGGTTAGTTAGAGATTAGAGTGTGTTGTGATTCAGTCATTGTAGACTTTCGGAGGGTTATTTACCTATCGTGGGGGACCAGAGTTAATTTGGGGTTCATTGGTAGACCCAATATGGATGTGTGTTTTGCACCGGGTCGAATTTGTTGACTTCGAATTGCTATTGTTGAGGTATGTGTCGTTCGATTCTTATTAAGTTTATTCGTGTTATGGAGTGATCTATGAGTTACCCTTCCGTGTTACGAGGAGTTATGATTTGTTGGTTATATGGACATATGGTGCAGTTCTATAAGGATCTCATAGCGGAATTTGAGCGGGAAGAGAATTTGGTATTGTTCGGTGGATGGCGTATTGGTTGTGTTCCTCCGAGTTTTGTGTGGTGTTATGTCATTTGCTTCTCCGTGGTTATGGTAATGCACTCTAGGTCCTTGATGTTGAATTCCGAATGGTTATGGATTTTGAGCAGGGTGGTTCGAGGTGTATAATGCGGACCAGCGTTTGGATGGGGTCACGCGTTGTAGCGGAGTTATGTGGAGGTATGATCCTTCGGGCTAGATTCGTGTGTTCTGGTTCTACGATATGTGATGGGTTCTTAACATCGTGTTGTGGTGGTACTGGTGAGTTTGCGGTACAGATCTCTCATTTGAGTCAATTTCCATGATTTGAGTACATTTGGACTGTTGCTTAATTGTGAGCGGGTTACACGGGTTGTGGCTTTAGCTAGTATCGATGTGTCATGTCACTAGACTAGTCGTGTTGGATGAGAGGAGTTCATGGGGATCTAGAATGAATACCATCGGATTCGATTTCAGCATGTTGGAGGGATAATATCGAAATTTGGCTTAGAAATTTACTAAAGTCCTTGCCGAAGGAGAGGAAACTCCATGACTAGTTGATCAGAGGAACGGTTATGATTTTTGCGTGTTTCTTTCATCATTAGCAGTATACGAAAGTGTTGGAACGAGGCTTTGTTTGATAAGAGGTTATTACCAGCGTTTGGTTGTGTTGGGCAGCTGCTGTGATTGGAAATCATCGCTGTGAGTGTTTGAGTTATGTGGTATATCATGTGATTTTATCTTGGGTCATGGCTATGACTGGATATAGCTTTTTCAGACTTATACAGTGTGTGGATGCAAGATTCTGATTTTATAGAAAATTTAGGATGTGGAAATTGGATTCTAAGGCTTATGGGCTAGGTTGGAGTAAGAAATTTCACTCATGTTGTGTTATCAGACCTATTTGGGTTTGGGTGACGTTGGATCACCCCTAGGTATGTGCATAGTGAGATTATACAGCGATTTGATGGCTTCTGGAACAACTCTGGACAAGTTCGAGGACGAACGTATGTTTAAGTGGGGGAGGATGTAAGGACCCGACCGGTTGTTTTGAGTATTTGCACATCGCTCGCCAGTTCTCGGGCATGACTAGCCCCGTATGATGTATTATGACTTATGTAAATCGTCGGTTTTGGTTTTCAGGATAATCAGAATAGATTTGGAAGAATAATTCTCAGCTTGAAGCTTTAAATTTGAAAGGTTTGACCAAGTTTTGACTTTTTAGTATTTGGCCTCGAATTGGATTTCTGATGGTTCCGTTAGCTTCATTGCGTGATTTTGGACTTGGGAGCGCATACAGAATTAGGGGTGGGCATACGGTATTTCGGTTCGGTATTTAAGAATTTTGGTTCGGTATTTCGGTATTCGATTTATCAATTGTGTATACCAAATACTGTACCAAAATATTTCGGTACGGTTCGGTATTTCTTATTTTGGTTCGGTATGGTATCGGTTTAAACCAAATCTTCACTATCTCCCCTACTCCATTAACTAATGTAATCCATGTTGATCATTGTGCTAACACATGACTATGTTCTTTTTTACGCAGGATTACTATGTTCAGTGGTAGCATAATACGGCCCTTGAAAATTTTGACAATAGAAACTCTGTTATGAGTATATTACTTTCTGTATCATTTAGTTAAAAAGAATCTTCGACAGTTTCAAATGAATAAGACAGGTCAGAGTACAGGAAACTTCATGAAATATCACAAAAGAGATAGTTACACAATCAGTAATTACATGAAACACTATTCATAACAAGTGGAACTAGTGGCGTGAGAATAAGACAAGTAACTATTGGGCTAAAAAATAAAAATAAAGTTGGGTTTGGACTAAATTTTTTTGATATTTCGGTATACCGAAATATCAAAAATCCAATACTGTATACCGTACCTAATTACCGAAATACCGAAATTTCTATACCGAAATAAATCGAAAAACCAAAAAAATAGAAACCAAAATACCAAATTAATTCGGTTCGATTCGCAATTCAGTTTTTCGAATTTTATGCCCACCCCTATCCAGAATGTGATTTGGAGGTCCATGGTGGAATTAGGGTTGAATTGGCGAAATTGGAAATTTGGCAATTTTCAGTCGACAATAGAAATTTTAATATTGGGGTCGGAATGGAATTTCGGAAGTTGGGGTAGGTTCGTGGTATCATTTGTGACGTGTGTGCAAAATTTGAGGTCATTCGGACGAGGTTTGATAGGTTTCAGCATCGGTTGCGGAATTCGGAAATTTAGAAGTTCTTAGGCCTGAATCCGAGTGTAATTTGGTGTTTTGATGTTGTTTTAAGTGTTCTGAACGTTCGCCTAAGTTCGTATGTTGATATATGATGTGTTGGTATGTTTGGTTGAGGTCCCGAGGGCCTCGGGATAATTTCAGATGGTTAACAGAGAGTTTGGATGTGGAATAATGTAGCTGAAGCTGCTGCTTCTGGTGTTTCCGCACATGCGGAGTGGGAACCGCAGGTGCGAGGCCGCAGGTGCGCTCAGAGAACCGCAGATGCGGAAATGGAAGGCCAGGGTTGGACCGCAGATGCGAAGGATTGGCCGCATCTGCGAGGTCACAGGTGCGATTTAGGGGCCGCAGATGCGGGTATGGTGCAGTAAGTGAGTTCCGCACCTGCGAGGGATATCCCGCAGGTGCAGTGCCACAGAAGTGGAAATGTGACCGCAGGTGCGGTTTTGCTGGGCAGAAAAACCCCAGCTCGAGGTTTTGTTCTTCATTTGTCAGTTTTAGGCTTGGCGAACTAGGGAGAGAGGCAATTTTTCGACGGATTTGAAGGAGCAACGTTGGGATAAGTGATTCTAACCTATAATGGTTTAAATTTCGTGAATCTATGGTTTTATTCATCATCTAATTGAGAAGTTGAGCTAGAAATTTGGGAATTTAGGGCTTGAAAATTGGAGAGCGGATTTTGAGGATTTGAGTGACCGAATGAGGTCGGATTTTGATAAATTTTGTATCTATGGACTTGCGAGTGGATGGTCTTTCTAGTTTTGTAACTTTTGTCGGATTTCGAGACGTGGGCCCGGGGCCGGGTTTGAGAGGATTTCGGGATCTTTGCGTAATTTGATAGTTTTTCTTATGGAATTCATTCCATTAGCGTATATTGATGGTATTGTTTTGGTTGTGGATAGATTCGGAGGGATTGGAGGCCAAGTCGAGGGGCAAGAGCATAGCGAAGTAGGGATTTGATCGGTTTGAGGTAAGTAACCATTGTAAATCTAGTTTCGAGGGTATGAAACCCCGAATTTCGTATCGTTTTTACTATTTTTGAGGTGACGCACAAGCTAGGTGACGGGCGTGTGGGCGTGCACCGTTGGAAATTGTGACTTGGTCCGTCCCGTAACAACTATAAGTTGCGTATTTGGTTGAAACTATATGATACTTATGTGTTTTAGAAAGGATTTATGTATATTGGGCTAAATGCCATATTTTGGGTCTTGTTCCAGAGCTGTTTGGAACCTTAGGGGCCTTTTTCTTACCATCCTCTCACTGTTTTCGGTTGAAAAATCTATACTCGGTCATGTTATGCTTACTGATTTCATAACTCAGTCTTTATTACTCTGTTTTGATGCATATAGAATATTATTTTGGACTGAGCACCCTATTTTTTTACTGATAGCCCGAGGGCCCATTTTTGTGAGGATATTTATGGGATCGGGCTGCACGCCGTAGCATATTGTTACTGATTCATGACTGAGTGAGGCCGAGTGCCTGATTGTGAGATATTGAGACTATGGCACGTGAGTTGTCCGTGCAGATTCTGATATTGATGTTATAGCATGTGAGTTGTCCGTGCAGCACGTGAGTGTTCCGTGCGGATTATAGCGCTTGGGCTGTTGGAGCCCCTCTGGAGTCTGCACACCCCCAACAAGCGTGGGTACCCTGAGTGAGTGATATGATGTTTTGCCCGAGGGACTGTTCTAGATTCATGTTGTGCCCGAAGGGCTATTTACGAGTGATTGTGAGGTATGCCCGAAGGGCTGTATACGAGCGACTGTGAGGTTTGCCCGAGGGGCTGTTTATGATTCATGTTTGCCTGAGGGGTTGTTCTGGAGTGATGTTTTGCCCGAGGGGCTATTTATGTTTTCACCATTTTTACTCGCTGTTTCATCACTTGTTTGAAAACTGTTGAAAGATGTTTTAAATGATTTTACTGAAACTGAATTTAAATGAGCTTAGTTGATTCAAAACCCTAATTTTTAAAGCCTGCTGCATTCTACTGAGATTCCATGATATGAACTGTATATGTTTTAATGCTCGTCACTACTACTCTGTCTTTATTTACTTTTATTACTTACTGAGTTGGCGTACTCACATTACTCCCTGCACCTTGTGTGCACATCCAAGGGTTGCTGGACGTGCTAGCGAGTGCTGATTTCATCCGTCGTGGATCTGGGTGTTAGCAAGGTAGCTGCATGGCGATCGCACCCCTGCTCTTCTCCCTCCTATCTTCCTATAGATGTTACTAGTTGTTTTCCAGACTGTATATGTCTTAGTATTATCGGACAGTCCTTGGTAGATACTCATGACTAGTGACACCCCGATGTCGGGCTTTTCTTTCCGCACTTTGTTATTCAGATTTATCTGATGAAGTTTTATTAATTAAATAGCTTGAAGAAATCTTTATTTTTAAATATCGGGTTGTTTTGGTAAAAGAATCGGCTTTCCTAGTTCCACGTTAGGCGCCATCACGACATGGTAGATTTGGGTTGTGACAACTTGAAAAAGAGTATTAATGGTTGAAAAGATGTCATCTTGGGAAATGATTTTTTACATGTTAGGTGTAATGCACATATCCTAAATTTAATTGTAAAAGAAGGATTAAGTGAGCAACATGAGTCTATTTCTCGGGTGAGGATCGCTGTGAAATATGTGAAGTCTTCTCCTGCGAGATCTGCTTCCTTTAAGGTACATGTTGAGAAGGCCAAATTAGACACTCATGATCTTTTGAGTTCAGATATTGAGACAAGGTGGAACTCTACATATTTGATGTTAGATACTACAGTAAAATTGGAAAAATCCTTTTCAAGAATGTATGTTGATGATCATAAGTACTTTAACTATTGTCTAGAATTGAAGGAAACGGCAGGGCATCCATCTTTAGAAGATTGGCAGAATGTGAAAGTCTTTACCAAGTTTCTTGATTTTTTTTATCGAACCACTTTGAAATTTTCAGGAATTTCACATATTACCTCTAATTCTTTCTTTCATGAGCTTTTTAATCTTCAAAGCTTAATTGCCCAATTTTTTGATGGTGTTGATTCTATCTTGACTAATATGGCTAAGAAGATGAAACTTAGGTTTGATAAATATTGGGCTGATTTTGAGGATATGAATGTGTTGTTATTTGTTACTGTTGTATTGGATCCTCAGTACAAAATGAAGTATATGAATTTCCTTTTTAGCAAATTTTATAGTCGTTTGGAGGGAAACAGAAATTCTACCAAAGTGATGGATACTTTATCTCGCTTGTATAATCACTATAAGGATTCTATTTCTGGGACTTCTAATAAAAATATTAGAGATCAAACTAGTGTGAGTCTGACGCAATGCATAGTTGTGATATGTGGCAATCACAATGGAAGAAATTTCTTGAAGATGAGAATAATATTGGTAATACGATTGATCTTGAGAAGTATTTGATGGATGATGTGGAGAAGAATACGAATTTAAATGTCTTAGCTTGGCGGAAAGATTCATCTGAAAGATATCCAATTGTCTATAGGATTGCAAGAGTTGTGTTTGCTATTCCTACGTCTACGATTGCCTCGGAATTAGATTTTAGCACCGGTGATCGGATTCTTGATTGTTATCGAAGTTCTTTATTAACAAAGATAGATGAAGCTCTTGTTTGTTGTCAACAATGGTTGCAGTCACCATCTAAAGAATGCAAGCTTGAAGATCTTTTAGAAGAAATTCAAAAACTTGAAATCATTGAAAAAAGTAACTTTATGCAATCAACTTTATGAATACTTTTATGTTTTTGAAGAGTATTTCCTAATATGATTTTTTATCCAGAATATCCACATAATTAGGATACATTCTGGGAAAATCAAACTTCCATCGAAGAGAAGCAAATGAAAGGCTTTCTTTTGATTCTATCATGCGCTGCAACTTAGTGCATGTAACGACTCGACCGGTCGTTTCATGAGTTACCGCTCCGTTTCCCCCATTCTTGCTTCTTTATTTGTTGTTCAGTTGTCTTATGTGGTATCGGGTTGTTTGGTTCGGGTTCGGAATGGTTTAGTAGAGAAATGACACACTTAGTCTCTTTTGAGTGAGCTTAAGTTGGAAAAGTCAACCGAAAGTTGACTTGTGGGTAAATGATCTCGGAATTTGGTTTTTATGGCTCGGATAGCTTCGTTAGGTGATTTGGGACTTAGGAGCGTAATCGGAATGTATTTTGGAGGTCCGTGGTAGATTTAGGCTTGAACTGGCGGAATTGGAATTTTAGCGTTTCTAGTTGGTAGTGGAAATTTTGATATTGGGGTCGGAATGGAATTCCGGAAATTTGAGTAGGTCTGTGGTGTCATTTGGGACATGTGTGCAAAATTTCAGATCATTTGGATGAGGTTTGATAGACTTTTTGATCGATTGCGGAATTCGGAAGTTTAAGAATCCTTAGGCTTGAATCCGAGGGTGATTTGGTGTTTCGGCGTTGTTTCGAGTGTTCCGAGGGTTGGTATGAGTTTGAATGGTAATATGTGACTTGTTGGTGTGTTAAGTTGAGGTCCCGAGGGCCTCGGGATGGTTTTGGTTGGTTGTCGGAAAGTTTGGACTTGGAGTTTTGCAGCAGAAATTGCTGCTTCTATTGTTTCCGCACCTGCGGAATGGGGACCGCAGGTGCGCGAAGGCAGCCGCAGGAGCGGAAGATTTACCGCACCTGCAAGCCTGCAGGTACGAAGCCTAGGGTGCAGGTACAGATGTTGAGGTCTTAAGTGAAAAATCGCAGGTGCGGCTATTGTGTCACAGAAGCGGTCGACAGATGCGGAATTCGAGCCGCAGGTGCGAGATGCCTGGGCAGAAAGTATAAAAGGGTCACCTTCCCGATTTTCAGCTTAATTCCTCCATTTTTTAGACGGTTTTGAATCTTTTTGAGAGGGATTTGAAGGGAAACACTTGGAGGTAAGGTTTTTGAACTCAATACTCGATTCTATGGTAATTCCTAACTAATTAGACATGAAATTTGTGGGATTTAAAGGCTAAAATTGGGAATTAGGACTTGGAATTGGAGAGTTTAAATTAGGGATTTGAGGGGCCATTTGAGGTCCGATTTTGATGTTCTTGGTATGTTTGGACTCGTGGGAGGATGAGGATTCTTGTGATGTGATTTTTATCGAATTCCGAGACGTGTGCCCAGGGTCGGGTTTGGACAATTTCAGAATTTTTGAGTTAATTTGATAATTTTCGTATGGGTTTCATTCCTTTAGCGTATATTGATGGTTATATAATGATTTTGGTTAGTTTCGGGGATTTGGTGGCCTAATCCTTGTAAT
>NW_017670833.1:40127-93045 GCF_001879085.1 Nicotiana attenuata | reverse complement strand
TCTCCTTGGAAATACTGGCCCAACCGGCACCACTAGAAGCTCCATCACCTCGTGGGTGCTGACCCCTCTTATCGCCATCATACCTCTATTCGGAGGCCAATGACTCCTTCCCCTCTTCGGAAGAGCACTGCCTTATCCCCAGGAACTGCACAACACCTGCAACCGGCAAATCCAGTACAAGTAAAAAGGGGAAAATATTACCTCAAATATACGGAGGCCAAGGCAAAGGCAGCATGCACACGTACCTTGGTAGTTCGCTCCCCACCTGACGCGAAGCACAGCTCGCCACCGACGCTCATTGCAGGACGAGTGGGTCACCAGTCCCCGGACCCAGCCGGGCAGGTCAGAGACTTCACCCGGCGTCCATGAAGTTGTTACAACAAGGTACAACCTGAAAAACACCAGACGCCCCGCTCATGTGCGTAACTCCACCCTTCGGGAATTGGCAAAAACTCCACGGGGATAATGTCGACCGTCCGGATCCGGATGAACCAACTAGCCCATTCTCGATCCTCCTCCTCTTCGTCATCGACAACAAAGGCCGTGGATGAACGGCACTTCAGGGTTAGCAGATCCAGGTGATGAAAAGGCCGATACAGCCGGATGAGATGATCGAGCGTAATTTCAAGATCGGCCTTCTCTGCAAAGAATCTCATCATAAGCACCACCTGCCAAAAAGACGGATGTATCTGCACCAAAGTAACCCGATACTTCAAGCAAAAATCAAGCACGACCCTGCCAAGGGGACCAAACACGAAAGGATACAGGTATACGCTCAAGAATCCGTCAGTGGAATCCGTGATACTCCCTCCTGGGGGAAGCACCTGCAGCGCTATCCCCTCACTCCATCCGCAGTATTTTCTCACCATCCCTAAATGCTCCCCCCTTTATCAAAGATACCGTCTTCGGAACGAACTCCCTCGGCTCCCGAGCGCCGGGAACAGCACTCTCCGCTCCCTGCCATGCTGGCCCCGAAGTGGTTGCCATAACTATGGTAAAACTAACAAAACAAAGCAAGGGCGTGCGCCAACACTTTTTGCACCTGAAGAGATGAGGAACCCTATGCCAAAGCGGAAGTACAGCTAACTACAAACAGTGAAGTCCTGCAAAGAAGCCAAAGCCACCCACTTATATGCTAGAAGCGACAACTGTTCGCCTACCCAGAGTAAGCCCCGGGAAGCCTACGACATCTGTATAGTCCAACTGGATGGTACCCGACCCCGAGAGTATCCTTTGACGAGAAGCCAAGACTTGAGGAGCCTTCCGTATTGTCTCCAAGCTCGAGATAGCGTTCGGCCTCAAGGATCCCCACCGAAGAGAAATCGGAATTCGGGAAGCTTTCCACGCCATCGCTCAACGCGAGGTAATTTCAGAGTTCGTGATTCCCTTTCTAAGAAAGAAGAATACACACAAGAAGCTCCAATCGCGAAAGCTCCGCAAAGGTTCGAAGCAGTGCCTGAGTATAGGCAACCCCTCAGCAAAAAATCTATCTCGTACGTGTCTGAAGAAAACTGTCCGCGTCAAAAATCAAAGGGGACCCCCCGGTGCCCGAAGCTGGCCTTCATCCAGGGTAACATTCTCGAGGGCCCCGAAATTCGACATACAATTCGAAGGGCCCCGGCAGCCCGATCCTATCCGATCAATCCAAGATTGCTCCAAGGCATAACGATGGCCTCGAAAGAAAGCCATGTCTATTAGTAGAAGAGCAGAAAGGACGCTCGCACCCAAGTCAGATATTAGCAGTCAAGAAATAAAAGAAGGCATTCAAGAGGCCCCGAGGGTATGAAAACATGCAATTATAAAGCAAAAATCGAAAGCAAAAATCAAAGGGATATATTCATATTCATAAAATTCCATGTACAACAGCCCTCGAGGGGTCATTTACATACAAATACGAAAGCCCACGAGAGTCTACTCCTAAAGTGAAGGAACGGAAGGATGTACATGTGATGAAACCCGAAAGCCCGGTCCGCCCTCGAAGATGCATCTTCGCCCCCGGAAGTTATAATAGGTTAAGTCCCAAGACGTCGCCTGCACATGTAGCTTTAAGGTACAACCGCTCCTTTTTCTTATGTTATTTTTTCAAATCCGAGATTAACCCTCCCGCAGACACCCAAACCAGAAGCTGCCTAGACGTTAGTACTGCTACAGAACCCCGAAGCCCCAAAGGCGCACCCGTTGCACTTTTTTCCTTCGACCGAGTTTTTATCCTAAAAAGAAAGGTTTTTACCGGCAAGGTTTTTAACAAGACAACGTCTACAAGCCACCAGGGGGGGAACTCCGCAAAGTATTCAGAACAAAACCCCACGGCTGGCTGTCAAAAAAGTGAGAAGGCATTCCCCCCGAAAAGCGGCCCGCTCGTGGGAATTTTGAAAAACAACGCCCAAGGCACCCCATTTATAGGGGGCAACAACACGGTCGTCGAAGCTCTAGAAGACTGACCGACGAATGTAATTACTGCATCCTTGAAAAACCGAATCGACGGCAGTACTTTTTACCTTGAAGAACGGAAATGACAGAGTATTGAGCATGAGTCTATGAGATATGCCATCTATCACAAAAGATTGCGCCACGATGCAAATCGCCAGTGTACTATCGCCGTGAGGAGTCCGAGGAGTCAATGGTTATAATCGTTTCCCATCGCTTCGTTCTGAGAAACGCGGAGACTATCTGTACGCGGTGAAATCACAGGGCCCGATTTCCCGCCATTAAGCCATCTCGGGGAGGTACCTCGAGACCCCAAGGACATGAAGCCACAACTTAGACCTCTCCTTTGGGGCTTGTCAAGGCCCGATTCGAGTCCAGACAGAGGCGGAGGCCAGGACAAAAAGGGGAAGCTCCCAAGACACGCGGCTGAGTCTGACAGGGCCGGCCTGTCCAGAGCCTGCGCTGAGGCATCGCATCAACCCATCCCATCGCCCTATTTTGTAAATTAAATACTCATGTATTTGTAACTGAGTTTCCCTCCTATATAAAGGGGACTCACCCTACCTAGTAAGGTATGGATGTTGCTCCCACAATTCTACAAAGTGCAATAATATCTCTCTCTCTCTCTCTTTTCTTACAAAAGCTCATTGGTTCTCACTGATACTGAGGATACCTCGATATCCTTTGCCTCTATAAGTGTTCTTCATTTTACATGTGTTCTTCATCGTACAAACTCAATTTCGATTGCAAATAGCTTCGGTCGATTATATTTATAGCTGTTAGATTACTCCCGAGTATCCCCAACAACCCGAGGTCGACCTCGAAGTCCCAATCGACCAAGCTTATGCCCGGGTAGCAGACCCTTTGGTCCGCTCGTTACCTCGTTTATCTCCCCCCACCCCCCATCATTAAAATTCATAATACTAGCATCATCTACTCTAACAAACTAGCTTGGGAATAGATCACGTATTTTTAGAGTCCCATCTAATAAATTTAATTGTTGTTACCATTTTTATGGTAAACAGATCCCTAGGTACATTTGTCATTTTAGATCCTTGAGAGTTGGTGAGGTGGCCTACAAGCTTGCATTGCCACCCAGCCTATCAGGGACCTACCAGGTGCTCCATGTTTCCATGCTCCAGAAGTATTATGGTGATCCGTCCCATGTATTAGATTTCAGTTCAGTCCAATTAGATAAGGATTTGACATATATTGAGGAGCTAGTGGCTATCTTAGAAAGACATGTTCGGAAATTGAGATCAAAGAACATTGCTTCAGTGAAGGTTCAATGGAGGGGTCATCCGGTCGAGGAGGCGGCATAGGAGACCGAGCGTTACATGAGGAGTCGTTATCCTTACCTTTTCATCGTGTTAGGTATGTCTCTATGCACGTTCGAGGATGAACTTTTTTTTAAGAGAGGGAGGGTGTAACGACCCGATCGGTCGTTTTGTGTAATCATGCCCCATTTCCGCTTTTTGTTCTTCACACATGTGCATTTGTGGTTTTATCACTTGTGGGATTTGTTAGTTTCGTAACAGGAAGATTTCGGGTTGATTTGGACCCTCTGGTTCTTGGCTTGGAAGTCTAAGTTAGAAATATGGACCAATATTTGACTTTTGTGAAAACAACCTCGGAATGTTGTTTTCATGGCTCGGATAGGTTCGTATCGTGATTTTGGACTTGGGCGTATGCCCAGAATTAAATTCGGAGGTCCGTAGATTGATTTTTGTTGTTTTGCCGAAAGTTAGCAATTTGAGGTTTAGAAGTTTGACTGTATGTTGACTTTTGGCTATCAGGTTCAGAATTTAGTTTTGGGACTTGGAATAGGTCTGTTATGCTATTTAGAACTTTTCTATAAAATTTGGTGTCAATCGGAGTTGGTTTAATAGGATTCAGACGCTTGGTTGTAATTCTACAAGTTCTTGAATATTTCTTTGAAATTCTTGCATTTTGATGTCCGATTCGTAGTTCTAGATGTTATTTTTGTGTTTTGATCATGCGAGCGAGTTCGTATGATGTTCTTAGACTTGTGTGGATGTTTGAATTGGAGCCCGGAGGGCTCGGATGAGTTTCGGACGTGTTTCGGAAAGGTTTGGATTGAAATTGGATTTTCTAGTGTGTTGGTGCTCTGATATCAAAATTGCGAGCACCAGCCTCGCAATTGCGAGCGTGGCAGGGGAGGCTCAGGTATCGCACTGCGATAGCTTGTTCGCAATTTCGAAGTATGGGACTAGGTAGGACAGTTTGCATTTGTGATGTTTTTCTCGCAATCGCGAGGAGGACAGACTTCGCATTTGGGAAGTCTATGTCGCAATTGAAACATCTCCTCGGTGTGTCAATAGCCGCAATTGCGAGCTTTTCTTCGCAATTGCGATATCTGCAACTGAACAAAAGGGGAGTGGTTGGTATTTCACATTATTTTCTCTCATTTTAGAACCTTAGACTCGGTAGGAGGCGATTTGGAGAGGGATTTTCATCTACAAACTTTGGGTAAGTGATTTTAATCAAATTCCAACTATATTTCATGATTATATCTTAGATTTAAAGATATAATCAAATTTATGATAATCAAATGGGAAAATTGGGAATTTTTGTCAAAGTTTTGAAAGATAAAGAATTGAGTTTTGACACTCGATTTGGACTCAGATTTGAAAACTTAAAACATATATGGACTCGTGGGATTATGGGTAGCCGGAATCTACCCTTGGACCGGGGTTTTGACTGGGCAAGCCCGTGGTTGACTTTTGTTGACTTTTTAGAAAATGTGTAAAGATCATAGCTTTATTAATTGTAATTGGTTTCCCTTGCATTGTTTGATGATATTAAGTGATTTTTGGTTAGATTTGAGCCGTGTGGAGGCAAATTTTAGGAAAAAACCTATTTTTCGAGGAATGAATTGGCCTAGTTGAGGTAAGTATCTTGCCTAACTTTTTGTGGGGTAACTACCTCTTAGTATTTGGGTCAATTGTGCTATTTGTGTTATGTGGAAGACGTGTATGCAAGGTGGCGAGTGTGTACACGCGATTTATGTGATATTTGACTGGTTCAGGTTATTTAGACTCTTTTCATGCATTTAATTGAATTGTCATAACATGTTATATCTTGCATTATTAATCTACTCTTACATGTATTAATCTACTCTTACATGTTTTATTTGACGTTGTTAGCACTTGTCATACCTCTCACTTGTTAAATTTGCTCTCATATGCTTTACTTGAAGTTGTTGCCTTCCTTATTGTCTTGTTACCTCTTTATAGTTGCATTTTTCTTACTTGAAGTTATTATTTCGTGGGAACTATCTTCTTGTTGGGTTATTGACGTTGAAGTGGTGATAGCTATTATTACATTGAGGTTGTAGTTGTTTGTTTTTGAAACATCTTTCCTTGTTGAGTATTTCTCATTTATTATGTCATTATTGAGGTTCTTGTACACACTGTGGTTGAGCAACGGGTAATTTGTTGTGAATATATTGTATTGTTGATTTTGAAAAGTTGTGGCATATGGGCACTTGTGGTGCGAGTTGTTATTGTGTTGTGATATATATACGCATGCAGTCATAAGGATAGGGGTTGATACGCATGTGGTGACATAAAGTGGGCTTGATAAGCGTGTTGCTAGTAAGGGAATTACTTTAAGCCACGCGGTGAGATAAGCTGGGACGCGTGTAGCTATTTCAGACAAAATAATTTTCAAAAAAAAATGCAAGGCTCACGTGGTTCTAAACCTTTCAAACTTTGCACACAAGTTCCAAATAACAGAACGGATCTATTCCAAGACTCAAAACAAAAATTTGAACCCGTTAGCCATAAAATTAAACCATGTTGATTCTAAGTCCAGAATCACCGTATGTACCTATTGGAACCATCAAAATGCCGTTTCGGGGTCGTTCTAATGAAAGTCAAAGCTCGGTCAACTATTCCAACTTAAAGCTTTCAAATTGAGAATTTCTCTTCCAAATAGAACCTGAACCTCTCGAACACCAAAACCAACCATACACGCAAGTCGTGATACATCATATGAAGCTACTCAAGACCTCAAACCACCGAACAAATGAGCATTCAGGTCGTCACAACGTACAAGTTTAAAATCATCATACGAACCTACCAGAATCGTTAAAACACCGATCCAAGGTCGTTTACCAAAATTGTTGATCGTGGTCAACTCTAACAACTTTTAAGTTTCAAAATAAAGTTTTCTCTGAAAATTCACATTAAACTTTTCGGAAACCAAAACGGACCATACACTCAAGTTATAAATCATCAAATTAGGCTATTCATAGTCTTAAAGCATGAGACGGAATACCTCAAAACGAACGTTACCATTAACTTTTTAATTTTTACTCTATTTTTATATTGTCATTATTGTTGAGAATATCTAGAATCTGAAATTAACATCATCGTATATAAAATGAAAAAAAGAAAATATTGTTCTCACGGTCTTACTAGGTAGAAATGGACCACTAAGTCCTTTTAATCAAAGCCGTTTACCGCATTTAAACGCTTACCATTTTCACATCTATTCTATTTAGAAAGTCTCCCAAGATACATATAGTCAAAGATGAAAGATATTCCATTTACTCACAGCCTCCGGGATTATCTTAATGCGCCTCCTTTCCTATCTAATCACATCTCGACGACTCTACTGTCTTATTTCTAGTTTATATTTCCTTTTTTTATTACTTCAAGTGTCAACCACCTTAAGCTTTAGTTAACGTTAATTAATTAATCATCTCTTAGATTCATTTAAATGTTAGTCAAATTGGTTTTCAATGAAAGAGAACTAATTCAATATTAATTGATTGGATTAATTAACTATTATCTGATATCTCCTTTAAGGCCATTCATTAGAAATTATAAAAGTTTTTGAATGCTCCAATCTTGCACAAGGTTTTGCTTTCAACGCTCTATTTCTTTTTATTGATCATATTAGGACTAACTTTTGGTAATTAAAGTAGCTCCTACACCAAACTCCGTATGTCAACTCCAAATATTTTAAGCATGTATGTGAGATGGTGTTGAGTTGAGCCGGTAATCACACTCTAAATTTGCATTTAAGTTCATTTGTGAACTATAAAATTGAATTATACATATATAAAGGTGTCACCCTTTTTCAAGTCTTTTTAAAGGATTTGAATCTTAAATTTTAGTTCTTAAAAATTTAGATTCCAATTATGATGACGGCTAATTAAGCTAGTTCTTATTATGAAATGTTCAATATCAGCCCAGAAGTTAAAAAGATACGATTTGGTCCAAAGTAATAAATAATAAAAATAAACCAATAAAATATTAAGATCTATTTTTTAATTTATAAAAAATAAAAAGGTATTTTCCTCCCTCAACCCGTTAGTGCACTATTTTTCTTCATCCTTCTAGGTTGAAAGAACATCTGAAATACTCTATTGACGGTCATTGTTGAAGCTTGAGGTTCAATCTTGAAAATTGGGTGTTTTAAAACTTTGAACTATTTCGAAGGAGTGTTATTGGGTTTCGTTGAAGATCTTTTGAGGAGTCTAAATGTCACAACCGAAAATACCAACTCGTCGTGATGACGTCTAACACACCAGCTAGGCAAGTTGAAACATAACAAAAAAGAGTCAAAACAATAAAAAATATAGAAATAGCATAAGTCTGAAACCTCAATGTATCAAAATATTGCCAATATAAGATAACTCCCCTGAAACTGGAAAAAACAAAGTCGTAAGCTCTACAATGGAATACGAGTCTGAAAACTAAGTAATAATAATATTATTTGAACTGAAGCAATAGTACATAAGAAAAGACAAGTCAAAATTGCAGCCAAGGATGCAGCTCTACCTCGCCTCTCGGAGTTGGGTCCAACAGATCGATCTACTGCTTATCACTTACCCCAGACCAAGATCTGCAGAATTAAGTGCAGAGTGTAGTATGAGTACGACCGACCCAATGTACTCAATAAGTATCGTAACTAACCTCGGCGAGGTAAAAGAAGCACAAATTATAAATGATACTATCTATAACCTATTTAGTTTTATCATTTTAACAAGTACGGAACAATAATGAAAAAAAGTCATAAAGCACAGGAAGAAGTATCTATGTGTGCATGCGTACAGTTACTCAATTACTCTGCTCAGTCAATGTTCAGCATATAGATATGATATGTAGTTAAATCAGGTAAATAAAATACGGAAACTACAAGTAAAGATGAAATGCAAAATCCAAACAAACGCTGGCTAGATATCCTCAACCTTTCCATATCCGTACAAACCACTGATCAGTTTTCCTCATTATTCGCATGTACACCATCAAGAGAGAAACATGAAAGGGTGACCCTAGGGGGTTCGATCCATATCACATGCAAGCACGGCCAACTCAACATGCTACCAACCCAGCGTGGTCACAAGCTCAATATCATAATCCACCTAGTGTGGTCACGGAAATAACAGTACAATCCGCCCGGTTTATCACAAGTATAACAACATAATTCGTCCGGCATGTTTATAGGCATAATAACATACTCCGCATCGGCGTGGTCACAAGCATAATAACACAATTCGCCCGATGAGGTCTCGGGCATCCATTCCAAATCATATCATATAGAAGCAAATATACAAGAATACATGTATATGATGAACGAATAACACATCATGCTCCTAGATTGGTATAAGTGACATGCTAAAGTGTAGGCATCTGCATAGTGCTATCATAGCTCAACCCAGCTATTTCGTCACAGAGATAACAATTATCAAGTTCATTCTAGGATTTAACCTCTAAGTAACCTCAAACATGTCTCAAGTAGTTCACAACAACATATCTGAGAAGCATCATAGCTTAAATCTTAGCTGTCACTTCTAGGCATATCACAACCTAAGCATAACCCGAGCATGGAAAAATACCCCGCTGTTAGCCCATGGGCTCAACCCCACATATGTGCGCATCCATGGTACATAGCTGTCACAAATAATTCAGGCAACTAGTACCTCAACCAAGTTTAGATAGGATACTTACCTCAAGCAAGCCAAATTAGTCCAATAACAAACCCTTCCTGTGCAAATCAACCTCCGGAGGCTCAAATCTAGCCAAAATAACGTAATACTTTCAATAAAAGCTATAGGAAGTGATTCCAAGAGATAATGCTAAGATCTTTAACTCAGGTAAAATGTCAACACAAAAGGCAACCCCGGGCCTGCACCTCGAAACCCGAAAAAATTCATAAATTTCGAACACCCATTCAATTACGAGTCCAACCATGCCAAAATCATCCAATTCCGACCTCAAATCGACCTTTAAACCTTCATTTTTCATTTTTGAAAAGTTTCCATAAAATTCCCAATTTTTTCACTTTAATTCACTAACTAAATGCTAAAATAAAGATGGAATCATGAAATAAATGACAAATCTAGTTTAAAAATACTTACCCCGATCCAAGACGTGAAAATTTCCTCCAAAAGCGCCGAAATCCGAGCTCTAAAACCCAAAATATGTAATAATAACTCTAACCCTCGATTTCGGATTTCAAAGCATTTGCCCAAATATTGCCCTTCGCGATCGCGGAATGTCCCTCGCAATTGCTAATTAAAAAACACTCCAGTAGAGCAAATCCTTCTGCATGAATGTGATGACTACGTCGCGAACGCGATGCCTTGTCACCAATACCTACACGATCGCGGACCGCCACACGCCATCGCGATGAACAAACCCGTGAACTTCCCAGACCTCCCCTTCCTTCTTTACGAACGCGTCCCCTTACTCGTGTTCGCGCTACACAAATAATCAGAGCTCCACGATCCCTTCCTTCAATTGGCAAATTCATTGAGAAAAGCCCACCTGCCAGAATTGACCCTTCGCGATCGCGACCCTCTTCTCGCGATTGCGAAAGAGGAAACCAGATGCCTAGAAATCAGCAACTCCTCCAAGTCTAAAATGAGTCTGAACTTGATCAGAGGCACACCTGAGGTCCCTAGGATCTCATCCAAACATACAACAAGTTCTAAAGCACGATACGAACTTAGTTGATACCTCAAATCACATCATACAACATTGAAACCATTAATCGCATCCCAAAGCTGAATGAACTAATGAACTTCCAACTTCTAAAACTAATGTCGAATCATTCCAAACCTACTACGATTGACCTCAAATTTTGCACACAAGTCGTAAATGACACAACGGACCTACTCCAACTCCCAGAACCAAAATCAGATCCCGGTATCAACATAGTCAAACTCTCGATCAAACTTCTCAATCTTCCAAACCTTCAACTTTCCAACTATCGCCAATTCAATCCAAAACGACCTACGGACCTCAAAATCCAAATCCAAATCCATATATATGCCTAAGTCCAAAATCACCATACGAAGCTATCGAACCATCAAAACTCCATTCCGGAGTCTTTTACAAAAAAGTCAGCATCTGTTCAACTCACTCAACTTAAGCTTCCAATCGTAGGGCTAAGTGCCATAATTCATTCTGAAACATCTTCGGAACCAAACCAACCACCCCGTCAAGTCACGTAACCACAAGTGAACATATAATAAGCAATAAACAGGGTAACTGGGCTACAATACACAAGACAGTCGTCTGGGTCGTCACATTCTCCTCCTCTTAAATAAAAGTTCGTCCTCGAATAGGTGTAGAATCATACCTGGAGTCTCAAATAGGTGTGGATATCCACTTTGCATCTCCCGCTCAGTCTCTCAAGTAGCCTCCTCAACTGGCTGGCCTCTCCACTGAACTTTTACTGAAGTTATATTCTTTTATCTCAACTTTCTAATTTGCCGATCCAAAATAACCACCAGCTCCACATCATAAGTCAAGTTTCCATCTAGTTGTACCGTGCCGAAGTCCATCACATAGGACGGGTCACGATAATACTTCCGGAGCATAGAAACGTGAAACACTAGGTGAACACCCGATAGACTGGGTGGCAATACAAGCTTGTAAGCCACCTCTCCAATCCTCTAAAGCACCTCAAAAGGTCTGATACACCGAGGGCTCAACTTGCCCTTCCTCCCGAACCTCATCACACCCTTCATGGGCGAAACCCTGAGCAAAACCTCCTTGCCCACCAAATATGCAGCATTACGAACCTTCCTGTCAGCATAACTCTTCTACCTAGACTGTGCTGCACGAAGTCAATCCTAAATCAACTTGACTTTCTCCAAGGCATCCCGAACAAAATCAATACCCAACAACCTAGCCTCTCCCAGATCAAACCAACCAACTGGAGAACAATACTGCCTTCCGTATAAGGCCTTATAAGGAGCCATCTGAATACTCGATTGGTAGTTGTTGGTGTAAGAAAACTTAGCAAGCAGTAGAAAGTCCCAAGAACCCCAAAATTAATAACACAAGCACGTAGCATTTCCTCCAAGATGTGAATGGTGTTCTCGGACTGTCTATTCGTCTGGGGGTGGAATGTTATACTCAACTCAACCAGTGTGCTTAACTCTTGCTGCACTGCTCTCCAAAATTATGATGTGAACTACATGCCCGATCATAAATAATGGACATCGGCACGCCATGAAGACGAACAATCTCGCAGATCCGCTTTGAAGAATAGGTGGTCAAAACCGTAATGAAATATGCAAACTTAGTCAACCGGTCTACAATCCCCCAAACTGCATTGAATTTCTCCAAAGTCCGTGGGAGCACAACAACGAAGTCCATGGTAACACGCTCCGATTTCATTTTGGGAATATCAAGTCTCTAAAGTAAACCGCATGGCCGCTAATGCTCGTACTTCACCTACTGACAGTTCAAGCACCGCGCCATATACTCTACTATATCTTTCTTCATTCTCCTCCACCAATATTGCTGCCTCAAATCCTGGTACATCTAAGAGTCGCCCGAATGAATGGAATACCAAAAACTGTGGGCCTCTACAAGAATCAACTCACGTAACCCATCTACATTGAGTACACAAATCCGACCCTACATCTGTAATACCCCATCATCTCCAATAGAAATCTCCTTGGCATCGTCATGCAGCACTGTGTCCTTAAGGACAAGCAAATGGGGGTTGTCATACTGACGCTCTCTGATGCACTCATACAAAGAAGATCGAGAAACCATGGAAGCAAGAACCCGACTAGGCTCCAAAGCATCTAACCTCGTGAACTGACTGGCTAAAGCCTAAACATGCAACGCTAGCGGCCTCTTATCAAGTGGAATATTTGCAAGACTACCCATACTCTCCGTCTTCCCATACTCTCCACCTTTTTACTCAAGGCATCGGCCGGGATGATACAAAATGGTGATATCATAGTCTTTTAACAGCTCTAACCACCTTTGCTACCTCAAATTCAGATCCTTCTTCTTAAACAAGTGTCGTAGACTCCAATGATCTATAAATACCTCAAAAGACACGCCGTAGAGGTAATGCCTCCAAATCTTCAATGCATGGACAATGGTTGCCAACTCTAGATCATGAACGGGGTAGTTTTTATAATGGGGCTTCAATTGGCACGAAGCATAAGCAATCACCCTACCCTCCTGCATCAAGACACGTCCAATACCAATCCGAGAAGCATCACAATAAACCATATATGAACCCGATGGTGAAGGCAACACTAGAACATGAGATGTGTTCAAGGCAGTCTTGAGGTTTTGAAAGATCTCCTCACACTCATTAGACCACCTGGATGGGGAGCCCTTTTGGGACAATCTAGTCAAATGTGCAGCAATGGACGAGAAACCATCCACAAAACGGCAATAATATCCGGCCAAACCAAGAAAACTCTAAATCCTAGTAGCTGAAAACGATTTGGGCCAACTCTAAACTGCCTCAATCTTTTTCGGACACCTTGATCCCCTCATTATACACCATGTGTCCCAAGAACGATGCCAAAACTCACACATAGAGAATTTAGCATATAGCTTCTTCTCCCTCAACGTCTGGAGTACAATCCTCAGATGTTGCTCTTAATCCTTCTAGCTGCGTGAGTATACCAGTATATCATCAATGAATACTATGACAAAACAATCATGATATGGATGGAATACACTGTTCATCAGATGCATGAAGGCTACTGGGGCATTGGTCAGCCCAAATGACATCACGAGAAACTCGTCATGACCATAGCGGGGCCTGAATGCTATCTTTAGAATATTAGAATCTCGAATCTTTAACTGGTGATACCCAGACCTCAAATCAATCTTACAGAACGCTCTAGCACCCTGTAGCTAGCCAAATAAGTCATCAATGCATGGAAGTGGGTACTTTTTCTTAATTGTAACTTTTTTCAACTACATGTAATCAATGCGCATCCGCATAGTATCATCCTTCTTCTTCACAACTAGAATCAGTGCACCCACAGGGACACACTAGGCCAGATGAATCCGTTATTAAGTAGCTCTTGAAGATGTTCTTTCAATTCCTTCAACTTTGCTGGTGCCATACGATACAGAAGAATAGAGATGGGCTGGGTGCCCAGTACCAAGTCAATATCAAAATCAATGTCCTTGTCGGATGGCATGCCCGGCAGGTCTGCATGAAACACATCCAGAAAGTCTCTCACTACCGGAACTGAGTCAACGGTAGAAGCATCAATACTAACATCCTTCCCAAAGGCCAAATATGCCAGACATCCCTTCTCAACTATCCGTTGGGCCTTCAATTAAAAAAATCACTCTACTAGGAACATAATCCATGGAACCTCTCCCCTCAACCCTAGGAAACTCTGGCATCGCCAACGTCACGGCCTTAGCGTGAAAATCCAAGATAGTATGACATGGTGACAACAAATCCGTGCCTAAAATCATGCCAAAATCAACCATGCTAAGCAGTAACAGATCAACTCTCACCTCTAATCCCCCAATAGTCACTACACACGACTGGTACACACGTTCCACAATAATAGAATCACCCATTGGTGTAGATACATGAACATGCATAACTAAAGAATCACGGGGCATATCCAAATAATGAGCAAAGTATGATGATGCATATGAATAAGTGGAACCATGATCAAATAATACCGAAGCATCCCTGTGGCATATTGAAACAATACCTGTGATCACGCCATTTGAGGTAACTAGCCTGGCCGAAAATGCATATCAACGGGCCTGAACACCACCGGATTGACCTTCCCACTAGGTCGTTCTAGAGTTGACTGGGCCTCACTTGAGCTAGCTGTGCGGGTGGTGTAGCAGCTGGTGCTGGGATCGTAAGCTGAGAACTTTGCTATGGTACGCTACTCAATAGTTTGGGGCAGTCTTTCTTGAGATGAATCAAGTCTATGCACTCATAGAAACCCCTCATGACAGGCTGCTGACCTTGATAACCCGAGGAACTGCCTGTGGAAACCTGAGCAGATAGGGCACGGTAAGAACTTTGTGCCAGCAATGCACTGAATGATAAATGAACAAGGTAGGCACTGTAGGAACTGTGGAAAACTGAAGACTTACGAGGAACATGGCGAGCTGCCTAAACTGGTCTAGAAGAATGGCATCTAGTATAATAGGACTAGCCTCTAGATGAGGCACTACTGAGGCCACCTGAACTACGAAGCTTATTGGCCTCCCGCTCCTCACACTTCTACCTTCGAACCAGCTCTAGGCATCTAGAAATATTGACCACCTCTTCAAACCTCGCACCCATCGCAACCTCCTGAGCTATAGTGAAGCGTAATCCATAGTTGAGGCCATCAATGAACCTTCTAATCTTCTCCCTCTCTGTGGGAAATAGCCACACCGCGTGACGAGCCAACTCTAAAAACCTTATCTCATACTGAGTTACTATCGTACCCTCCTGGTATAGCTACTCAAACTACCTATGAAACTCCTCTCTGTGATTCTGTAGGACAAACTTCTCTAAGAAGAGAACTGAGAACTCATGCAATTAAGTGGCGCCACATCGGCTAGCCTGCTTAACTCATAAGCCTACCACCATCAGTAGGCTGCCTCAGTCAGCTGAAATATAGTGAATGAAAGCCCACTAGTGTTAGAAATTCTCACTGTGTGAAGAATACACTGACAGCGATCTATAAAATCTTGAGCATCCTCTAACTCTGCTCCACTGAACTCTGGAGGCTTAAGCCTCCCAAAGTGCTCTAGTGTCTTTTGCTCCTCATCACTCATATGGGTATCAACCTCAGCCTTAGTGGCAGCAATCGGTTGAACTAGCAATACACCCGGTGTTTGGAGTCCCTGAGCTAGTTGTTCTGGAGTACGGGCAGCAAGAGTCTAGGCACCTCCTCCGGCTTGTGAAGTGGTTGGTGTAGTAGGAACTGAAGTTGCCTGAGCCAGACTCGTGCAATCTAGGCTAAGGCCTCCTGAAGGCCAAGAATCCCAATGGGTACTACTGGTACCTGAGCTGGTCCCACTAGCTCAACCATATCTAGTACTTGCTCCTGAGCTGGAGCAACTGGTGGCTCCACCGGCCCTGCTCTAGCTATTGTACAAGCCACACCTCGGCCTCTACCGCGGCCCCGGGCTCTCGCAGCCCTAGCTTGTTGTACTAGTGGTCGTCCGCCTAATACGGTCGCACGTGTCCTCACCATCTCTAAGATAATAGAAGACTCAATTCAAGTTTTGAAAATAACAAATCTGCATGATATGAATACAAGAAAGTGAAGTTTCCTAATAGTTCGGTAGCCTCTCAAAGATAAGTACAGGCGTTTCCGTACTGATCTGCAATACCATACTAAACTTTCTCATGACTCATAATACCTATGAAACCAGGGCTCTAATACCACCTTATCACGACCCAAAATTCCAACCTGTCATGATGGAGCCTAACACACCAGCTAGGCAAGCTGAAACTTAACAATAAAGAGCCAAAACATCATAAATTCTAGAAATGGAAAAGTCTGAAACCTTAATCTAACAAAAAACTGGCAATACAAGATAGATCCCTTAGAAACTGATAAATACGGAGTCATGAGCTCCATAACGGAATACAAGCCTAAAAAATAAGTAATAATAATACTGTTTGAACTGAAGCAATAGTACATAAGAAAAGACAAGCCAAAGTTGCGTCCAAGGATGCAGCTCTACCTCGCATCTCGAAGCTGGGCCAACAGATAGATCTAGTGCTGACAATTCATCCCTACACCTGGATCTGCAGAATTAAGTGCAGAGTGTAGTATGAGTACAACTGACCCAATGTACTCAATAAGTATCATAACTAACCTTAGCGAGGTAAAAGAAGAACAAATTATAAATGATACTAGTTATAACCTCTACAATTTCATCATTTTAACAAGTACAGAATAGTAATGAAATCAAGTCATAAAGGACAGGAAGAAGCATCTGTGTGTGTATGTGTACAGTTACTCAAATACTCTGCTCAATCAATGTTCAGCATATATAGATGATATGCAGTTAAATCAAGTAAATAAATCACAAAATCTAAACAAACACTGACAAGATTTACTCAACCTTTCCATATCCGTACCAAACCGCTTATCAGTATTCCTCAATATACGCGTGTACACCATCGAGAGAGAAACATGAGAGGGTGACCCTAGGGGGATGGATCCATATCCACATGCAAGCACAGCTAATTGAACGTGCTACCCGTCTGGCATGGTCACAGGCTTTTATCATAATCCGCTCAGCGTGGTTAGATGCATAACAGTACAATCTACCCGGCATGGTCACAGGCATAACAACATAATTCGCTCGGCGTGTTAACGAGCATAATAACATACTCTGCTCGACGTGGTTGTAGGCATAACAATACAATCCGCCCAGCGTGGCCACAGACATCCAATACAAATCATATCACACATAAGCAAATATACTAGAATACATGTATATGATGAATGAATAACATATCTCATGCTCTTGGACTGGTATAAGTGACATGCTAAAGTGTGGGCATGTCCATAGTGTGCTATCATAGCTCAAACCGGTTATTTTATCACAGAGATAACGATTATCATGTTCATTCAGGGATTTACCCGCTAAATATCCTCAAACATGGCTCAAATAATTCACAATAATTTTTCAAATATGAGAAACATCATAACTTAAGCTTAACAACCAATTCTAGGCATATCATAGCTAAGCATAACCCAAGCATGGAAAAATACCCCGGTGTTAGCACATGGACTCAAAAACCCACAAATGTGTGCACCCATAGCACGTAGCTATCACAAATAATTTAGGCAACTAGTGCTCAACCAAGTTTAGATAAGATACTTACCTAAAGCAAGCCAAATTACTCCTCTAACAAACCTTCCCGCGTGAATCAACCTCCAAAAGGCTCAAATCTAGCAAAAATTACGTAATACTATCAATACAAGCTATAGAAAATGATTCCAATAAATAAAGCTAAGATCATTAACTCAAGTCAAAAAGTCAACCTCGTGCTCGTATCGGAATCGGACAAAATTCACAAATTCTGAACATCCATTCAATTACATCTGAAAGTGAAAGAAGTGAGCATGAAATATGAAATAGGCCAACGTGCCAAAAATTATATTACATCTGGGGCCATTAGTGCTAATGAAATTAAGAGACGTGTAAAAGATATTGAAATGAGTTGTAAATCTTTTAAATAATAAAAACTTTGGTAGTATCGTTAGTCACCGAGGAAGGGTAGGTTCAAATAACCTAGCCCCAAAACTACACGTGCCGGTGTAGGAGTGGATTGTGATTATTACCCTTATTTGGGATGAGATTGATCTGATGAGGTTATTTCCCTTTATTGGGATGAGATGATTGTTAGAAAAGGGTAATGTCAATCCAGATGTAATTATGGTGAGACGTCCTAGCCGATCGGTTCGTGGTCAGACGCCATGTCGCACACATGGTGGTGATTGTGCTTGAAATCGTGATTGAGATAGTGATTGAGATTGTGACCGCGATTGTGACCGAATGTCTTGGGTAAGACGACCTAGCCGGCCAGGCCGTGATCAGACTCTGTGCTAAAAATACAGTGGTATATCGGTACTAAAGATCTCCCAACCTAAAATATCGGAAACTTACTTAGAATCTTGTCTCGCTCCTAACTTATTTTGATATTGTTTGTTGCTCCCATTGATTCTATGATTGTTCTTCCCTGTATTATTACTCTTCTATTGAGAGGGTTTTTGGTCATACATACTAGTTCTATTCCATATGTACTAACGTCCCTTTTGCCGGGGGTGCTGCATCTTCAATGGATGCTGGTGGTTCCGCAGTAGGTGGCATTGATCAATGATAGCGGTACACCCTCTTCCCAGCAGATTGGTGAGCCCACTTTATTTTGGGGTCATCTATCTTTGTTCCTCGTGTATTGTATTTGAGGTATAACCGGGGCCTTATTGTCGGCATTAACATAGTACTCTTTTGTATGTATTAGAGGCTCCGTAGACGTAGTGTGGGTTGTATATTGGTGTTGGGAAAGTCAAACTAGTTTTGTTGTATTTGAATCACTCGTTTCACTTCTACTATGAAAGCGTATATATTTTGAGACAAAAAAATAGAGTAACTAATGGTAATGGAACTGGTGTTATTCATGAAATCCTCTCTGTGTTTAATTAATGAGATCTATCTTCTCTTTATTTATGGGTGAGTTGGGTATAAGGCAATCTTGCAGTCTTGCTCGGCCAGGTTATCTCGGTTAAGCATCGGTTGCTCACTCCGAGGTCGGAACGTGACAATTCTCATGTATTCAGTTAGAGCATGTGACTCTGCACTGCATAGTTATGGGAATACATTGTGATTATCACCGTGTTGGCTTGTATCACCTTTATTTCCGCATTTATGTTAAACTCTGCTTCTTCTATCATGTTTTACTGATTTAAATATTGATAAGCGATCGGCTTACCTAGTTTTAGCGACTAGGTATCATCATGACCCCTATGATGGGATTCGGGTTGTGAAAACATATGTGTATAAAATAACATAATTAAGAAGCACTAGACATAACAATGAAGATGTAGATAAAAGTTCATATAGATAAACGATGGTTATGGCTAATCATATAATTCAATTTATCATAAGCCAAACTCTACTAGATATGGTCATAACCTAGTTATGAATACATGCTCATCACCTCGCATATACATGGCTCGTAAATCAAATAATAAGTAGTAAATAGATCATCTATGGGGAGAATTTCTTCTTACAAGGATAGACAAGAGACTTACCACCACTCGGTAACAACTTCAACCTTCTAAAATAGCTTTTCCTCTCAAATCAACCTCCACACGACTCGAATCTAGTCAAATACAACTCAATAACGTCAAATAAAGCTATATGAATTAATCTCATATACTAAAGCTTTAATCTTTAATTAAATCCCCAAAAGTCAATCCGAGCCCACATGGTCAAAACCCAAGTTAAGGGGTAGATCCCGACTACTGATAATCTCACGAGTCCAAATAAGTGATTAGATTCCAAAATCGAGTTCAAATCGATCCTCAAATACCCAAAATATACCCTCTTAAGTTGTAGATAAAACCCCCATTTTTTTTCTTTAAAAATCCATGTTCTAAGTGTATAAATCCATGGATAATCAAGATATATTATTAAATCTAAGTGAAAATATTTACCCTCAAGGTAGTAGTGAAAATCTCTTCAAAAATTGCCTCTTCTCAAATAGGGTTAAAAATATGAAAAAATAGGTAAAATCTCGAAATTTCAAACTTAAATAGTCTACTCAGCACAACCCTTCGTGAAGTCTGCCCAAGCCCCGCCTTCGCGAAGTACAAATCCTCCTCCACCAGAAATCCTCCTTCGCGAATGTGGCAGGAGCCACGCGAACACGAAGGCTTATAGCCTTACCTCTTCACAAACACGACAAGCACCTACGCGAACATATAGGTCAAAGCCTCGGGACCAAGCTCCTTCTTCGCGAACGCGACTCCCCATCCGCAAATGCGAAGCACAACATCCACAACCTTCGCAAAAATGACTCCCCCAGCATGAAAGTAAAGAACAACGACCCCCTCAGCCAAACTCCTTCATCGCGAATGCAAGACACCCTGTTGAACGCGATGACACTAGACACCAGCAGAATCAGCCATTATAAACATGCTTCAGGTTGTCCGAAAATTATCCGAATCCCCCAGGACCCCGTTCAACCATACCAAGAAGTCATATACCTAATCCAAACTTATTCAATGACTCAAAACACCAGAAATAATATGTGAATTAAGAATCGAAGGTCAAACACCTTCTCTTAACATTCAAACATTTGAACTTTGCCAAACATGTCGGAATCATGCCTAAACATTCAATTTTCACAATCAAAATTCGGTCACAAGTAACAATCAACTAAATATGAACTTATCCAAGGTCCCAAAAAATCATTCGAAGCCCGATAACATTAAAGTCAACTATCGCCAGACCTACAAACTCTCAAATTCTTCAAATTGCCAACTTTCGACAAATAGGGCCAGAACCTTATAGGGACCTTGGAATCTGAATCTGAATATATTCCCAAGTTCAAAATTACCACACAAACCTGTAGGAACTATCAAATCACTAATCCGAAGTCGTCTGCTTAAAAGTCAAACCTTGGTTTACTCTAGCAACTTAAGCTTCCAAAATGAGACTAAGTGTTCTAAATCACTCTCAGCCTTCCCGAAACCAAACCAACCATCCCCAAGTCACAAAACATTAGACAAACTTACGATAAGCATCAAATAGGCGAACGAGGCTCAAATACACAAAACGACTGGCTAGGTCGTTACATAAAGGGAATGCAACATAAGCACATCCAGATTGTGTAGCATAGACTGTTAAAATCTATTATAAATCTTTAACATAAATCTGTAATGTTCATATTCAACCTCAAATTTAAAATTTCACCCAAAATCATCTAAAATCTTAACCAAACTCCTTCAAAATTGAGATATAAGCTCTTCAAGATGGACTCAATCTATGGTAACAACACTCGATCCCAACAAATAATAATTTTGCAAAATTTAATTTTTTTAGCCAAGCTTCAAAATGAGCTTCAATGGAGTTTTGTTTTTCTCCTTCAAGTTTCAAGCTCAAGTTCTTCCACATATAATGAATACAATGCATAACTTTAAAATTTTAAGAGACAACATCAACTTTAACGATTGAATCAATCAAATTTGCAATCAAAGAGTGGACAATGAAGATGAAGAAGTATACCGGATAAATGCTACTATTTGCTGAATTTTGAAGTTTATAAATATATTCAAAATAGCCCTCGACCAAACTTAAATCCTCACATAGCATTTCTTGGGTTAAAAGTAAATGAAAAACAAAATAAGGGTTCAAACTTTGAAATAAAAACTTATTGAGCTCTGCCCACGAATTCTTCCGAGTTACCTGATGTCCCAAAATATATACATGTATTTAATATTGCATTATGATTTTGGAGCATGTACTGAGATTCTTGTAAAGTTGCAAATTGTTTACCCTAAAATCGGATAACAATTGAGTTTATACGCGGTTTTAAGGATATGTGATATAACTTGGCACAAAATAAGAAGATACGTAAATTGATATTGAAATTAACTACTAATAGAAATAAAAGCAAACCGAAGGAAATGTATAGCTTTGGCTCTCGAGCTAGGTCGCCCTCGAACCAAACGAATATTTCACTGGAAAATATGAACAAAGTAACAGAGTATTGAGAGCTTAAGAGAAAGGTAGTATAATGCATTGTATTGCGTAATGTGATGATGTTTATAAATGATCTGACCCTCTTTATATAGTAGGGGAGTCCTACTCTTGATACAATTCTAAATAGAGCAAGAAATCCCATGATTGACTAATTAATCGGCCTCTTCTTGATATGTGCCGGGATTCGAGTCGTGATCCTCGTCCGATTGCGGATATTTCGTCTTTTCGTTATTCGACTCAGTAAGCTTCCCTCGATCTCCATCCCATTTGGTCTCGATCTTGGTCGATCTCGATTTTTGTTGTAAACAAAGACTTTGTACCATAGTTCGATATAATACGAAGCTGATCCTTGGCTTATCGCGCTCCAATCATTAGTCACACGGAAAGGACTAGCCCGATTTTGACCGTATACACAAATATCCATAGACTATAGTGATGCTAGGCATATTTAGGGAACCAGTTTAAGTACATACCTTAATTTAGGAGTAGGGGTGTTCATAAAAACTCGAATAACCGAATCAAACCGAAAACCGTACCAAACCGACCAAAAAAACCGATACTTTTTGGTTTCGTTTTGGTTTTAAATTTTAAAAACCGATCAAATTTGGTTTGGTTTTGGTTTTAATCAGAAAAAAACCGAACCAAACCGACTATAGGAGTAGCTATTTCAAATTTATTATTACACCTATAAATATGTATATTGTTATACAAAGTTTCAAAAATTTTATGGTAAATGTTAATAGTTTGCACTTTTAATATAGTTCTTTACCTTTACATTCTAGTTTGATTGGTAGTTTCTTTTGTTTAGTGTAAGAATCCATTTCGCGTTAAAAATAACATATTTTTAATTGAGTCCTTAAATTATTCATCACTATTTGATTCAATTATCATCAATATATCTTGGTAAATAATAGATTTCTCAAAGTGCAATTGATTTGATAGTGTTACATTGAAAATATGGTCGCCGGAATATGTGTTTGGTAGTGTATGTCTTATATTTAAGAAAAACCCGACAAATAACCGAAAAAAAACCGAAAAACCGACATAAACCGAATCGAGAAAAACCGACTTAATTGGTTTGGTCTGGTTATAATATTTGAAAAATCGACTTAGTTGGTTTGGTTGCTTTTTAGGGAAAAACAGATCCAAACCGAACCGAGCATGAAAGGAAAAGAAAATATCTGACAAAGACATTATTATCCTTCCTCTGAAATGTGAAATCCTTATATTCATTAAATGTGAAAGAGAGATTACAGTTTTGGTCAAAGGTAATTAGAATGCATACAGTAAGTGGGAACTGGGAAATACATAATAAAAATAATATATATCTATATATCTTTAGAGCATTTGCACACTTGCACAATGATAGTGGTAAGAGAGAGAAAGAGAGAAAGCAAAAACTGTGTAATGTTAATGAAAAGCCGGCTACAACTCTGTCACAAGTCTACACTAGCAATTATCTCTACACGCTATACTTCCATTAATCTTCCCTCCCCCACAAACAATCTTCAAACTATCCATCGATCTTGAAACATTAATTTTCTTGAAGTTGTTGCTGATCAGATAGGTAGATATCCTCTATTGAGATTATAAAGTAACTTTATTGAAAATAAATCCATAGATTGGATTTTGGAAAAGATTGGATCTTGGAGGGTTAATATTTAAATGGGTTGCTTCTCCTGTTTTGATTCAAAGGAAGAGGAGAAGCTGAATCCTCAGAGAGATGATCGCAAGGAAGTCCATCTGACGGCTCCTTCAAATATATCCAGGTTATCTTCAGGTTGGTGTTATCTCTTTCTATGTAAACTATGTTTTAATCTGATCTGGGTGTTGTTCATTTGGGTGCCTAATTCAGCTCTCTTTTTATTTGAGTTTTATCAGTAAAGTAATTAAGTATTATCTTGATCAAGATTGATTTGTTTTGGCTCTATTTTGGGTGTTGCTCACTGGGTGCCTATTGTTTCTACACGGTCTTTGATCAAGATTGAATTTTTCTTTTGCTCTATCTGATTTATCCAATTAAGTATTTCTGCTGAATTTGATGTACAAGTCCAATATATCCAGATGGAAATTCGTAAAAAAGAAAAAAGAGAAAAGGTGATGCCTCCTTCTTTACCTTTTCAACAGTGGAAATGAGATGGGGGATTATGGTTCTAATTTGATCTGGTTGATTATTGGGGAGGGTCTCTGTTTGGTATGGAATTGGTTCGTGTCAATCTTGAACTGGACTTAAGATTAAATCTTTCATGAGTTCCTCCATAGTGAAACCGGAAAGTATCCTCTTCTAACTTTGGAATAGAATTTGGACTCCAAATGTCTATTTGAATTTTTCCCTTTTCTCTTCACATGTCATAATGAAGATCTTTCCCGGTAGTTATGGATCTCCATTGTTTTATTTACAGGAGCAGACAGACTGAAAACAAGAAGTATCAATGGTTCGAAGAGAGAGTTATTGGGGCTAAAGGATGCACCTGACGTTCAGATTGCTGCACACACATTCACTTTCCGTGAGCTTGCAGCTGCTACAAGTAACTTCAGGCCAGAATCTTTTATAGGTGAAGGAGGATTTGGACGTGTGTATAAAGGGCGACTACCTAGCGGTCAGGTAATTCCTGTTGATGCTTGGTCTTTTAGTTCTCTCAGATTATCATGCAACCAGACGACACCCTTATTCCTTGGGATTAGAGCGTTTTGGGTAGCAGTATGAAGGCCGCATTCTGGCATAGGCGATTCTTATAGCAGCAGTTGTTACCATGCGCTTCAAAGTAGGAAGAGGAGCCACATAAAATGACCTCCAGTCTACAATTATTTAAGATTTCCTTATTCTGGTAGTTCTGACGTTGACAATGCTGGAATACATACATATATATTACATCAACCGTTGAACTCCTAATCACATGAACCATACCTAATACTTTTCCAATTTATGTGACTGTGTTTGACTGGATACAGAGTTTAAGAAAGAAGGGAAAACTTTAGTATATTTGTGTAACTATAAATTATCTTATTAAGCGCAAAATGAAAAGTTTAAAGTTACATTGTTTCTAAATATAGAAAAATGTCATTATTTTTTGGTCAGACTAAAAAGGAAATACCATCACATAAATTGGGATAGAGAGAGTAAATATTATAGGATGACTCAAACGAGACACACATTGGATAACTCAAAAGACATATGAAACCTGACACTTAAACATTTAAGTATACTGTTTCCAACATTTTCCCTCAATTTTAAAATGTTTTTTCATCTGTTCAATTGCTTTATTTTAGCTTCATTTTCAGCATCCTCGTTCTGTCGCCTTCCAAATTTGCTTTCAATGATGATCCTTGAAAGAAACTAGGTTGGTGATTTGGACAAAACATTTCATTCATAATTTCAACTTCTCCATGAATTTTCCTGAATTGATCTAAATTGAATAGTCTCATGTGCATACAATTCACTCTCCGTATTCTTCTAACCTTTAGTTATTGTAAGCAAAATTCAAGAAAGATTTCTCTATCTTCTTTTGTTTCGTGTCTTGTGAAATCATCCAAGACGGGTCTCTTATCTTCAAATAGACCTCTCAACAGGTCCTTAAACCCGAAGAAGCACCTTCAATGAAGGTTGCCCCTTTTTTGGCCTTCTCAGCTTCTAGGATCATAAAAACGCGCTGATACCACTTGTTGTAATACAATGTGAGCAATTTTATCAAAGGCGAAAAGCGCAAAAAAGCTCTAAGGTCCGTTGGGGCTTTAAGCGCAAAGCACAAATAAAGCGTGGGCTTTAATGGAAAAAGGCGCAACCGGAGAAAAAGTAAAAATATGTATATGTAGTCCAAGACTAATAATTATTAGCATGAATAACAAATAGATGGACAAAGAAATTGGAGACAAATTACGATAGAGTGAAATATCAATTGTTTAATGTCACATTTTCATGATTACACTCATTGGCAAGGAATAGTATGCCTTAGAGACTTAATGCGATACTAAAGCGCCCACAAAGCGAGGCAAAGCGCTCAACATATTTTGAGCCTCGCTTTAGGGCTTAAGCGCGCTTTAAGCGCACCTTTGACAATACTGAATATGAGCTCTACGTAACATCATAAGGCACAAAAAGGATGGAAAAGGGAGAGAAAACTTAAAGCACAATAGTAACATTCTAAAGGACTTCAGTTTTACGAAACAACACACTAGACTCAGACTAAGTTGCGCAGATTCTTCATTTGTGGTGCTGCACCCGTGTCGGAATTATTTCAATTGAATTTATTTCTATTATTTTAGTTTATATTATTTAATATTTCGATTTTATATAGAATTTTCTTATACATATAAAAAAAGTAATAAATACAAAAAATAGAAATAATAAGGAAGAGTAGGATTTTTTCCGGGAATGATTGGTCCATCAGTAAAGGAAAAAGGTGTGAAATTCAATTTCTTTCACTTTCATTTGATTCATTGTTAGGACGAGATATCCTTATCTCCCTCCCACCAAGATTGGCATTAACAAACAAGAAATCTAGTATGAACACTGATACCAGTATGGGTGTGGAATACGTATCTGGTCAATCAACATTAGGTACTCCGACAAAAAAATACGGAGAAATTAGAGATAAGATTTGGCATTTTGATTTTTCAAGACAAAAGCTACTGGAATTTCTAGAGGGCTACCTACAACTTGAGAATAAAAGATTGAGTTGCTACACTCTACAAACTACATGTAAGTCTTCCACATAATGTCTCATATTTAGGGGATGCTTTTATAGCTCTATTTTTATATATAGTCGAATCCTCGCATCCGAATCCGCACCTGATTCCGTACCGCCGTATCTTAAGATTTAGATCATGAAGGATCCTAGCTTTAGATCTGCACCCATATCAGATCCGTGCCCAAGTCCGAGCAATTAGGACTCACATATATATAGTATAACTACTACATCAACCCTTGAACTCCTAGTTACATGAACCATAACTAATAAACATTTGTAGGATGACTCAAAAGGCACACCTTGATAACTCAGTAGGGATATGAACCTAGACAGTTAAAACATTTTACTATTTCCAACAGACTGAACATAGGAGGTGATGGACTAGGAAAGTAAGAGAGATAGATAGAAGCAAGAGAACAAGTTGTCTGTATTGATGTCAGAATTTGTACCTATTTTTAGCTGTCTAATGTTCAGTTCGCTGTTTCTTTTATCCAATTTGGTTTTCTTTTTCTATTTTCTTGTCTGAAACTAAAAACTTGCATAACACTCACCTCAATCACCCTGTGGCCTGTGGGCATTAAATAACCCTAATAGTAGAACACAGAAAATCAAAAGGTAGTGCAGGACATTTGTGATGCTTATTCTTGCCATAACAAAATCTGGTGGAGTTCCATTGCTGGTCTCCCTTTAGTCTGCTCAGGGACAGAGTCATTTAACTTTGGTGGGGATGAACATTATGTTTAATTTGGGTTGTGATTTGCTGAAATGCTATGTTATTATAACTTAAGAAAAAAAAGGCAAAAGGAAAAACGATATAGGTATACATAATCAGTAGCTTACGCTCACTATGGTTCTTCAAGGCATTTTATTTTCTACAACCTACAACCAAGAATCAACTCATCATATTCTACTCACAAGTGCTACTACACCAAAAGCTTCAGTCTGAGGGCTTCTGGTTATACTTCAAGGAGAAATCAATAAGTCTGTATAAAGCAAGCTCGAGTTAATGTCAATTATTAACAAACTGTGCCAACTTTTCTAGATGTATTCCTTCATATTACAGTCATGTCATCATCATAGACATTTAAGAAGAGATTGCTATCACTGGAAACTTCCCTTGTAATTATACACCATTTTTGTTACCATTTCGCTTAACGTTGTGAGGAGTATTGCCAATCAGAGTATCTTAGCAGTATAGGTAAATATATGTCAAAGGGTTGAAGCAACTAGCAAGGCATTATCATAGAGTTCGATAAATATTACTCTCTCCCTTTCAAAAAGAATGAACCTATTACTATTTAGGGAGTCAAAAAAGGTTTTGTTTGACCATGTTTTTGGCAAATAGTTTTTAAATATTTTGAATTGTTCACTACGTAAATTTTATTTCAAAAAACTTAAAGAATCTTTGTCTGAATTCACACCGAAAATTCAATTTCACCCTCGTACTCCAAAAAGGTTCAAACAAATTAAAAAAAAGGGAGTATAATTTATAAAATAATACTTGAAATACCCTTGGGGTGCGGCTCTTCCCCTGAATCTGCGTGAATGCATAATACTTTGTACAACGGGCTTCACTTTTTTTTAATCCTTGTAGTTTTATATATTGGGTGTGCTTGGTATGATTTTCCTTTTTTAATGTTTGGTTGACTTAAATGTTTTGGAGAACATTTTACTTAACAACTCATTTTCCTCTAATTAAATGAAAATGACTTGCCTACAAATAGTAGGAAAATTATTTTCCAAAACATCTCTTTCAACCATCCCACCCTCACCCCACAATCCATACCCTCGCCACCCCTGCCCCCAGACTCTCAACGTCGGACCCGACTTCGAAAATTCGACCCTAGATCCCAATCTTGACCCCGGCCCTGAAACCCAATCCCAATCCCAACCCCGAGTCCCCGACCCCAAACCCCGACCTTGAACCCCGATCTCGACCACCAACCTTGACCACAAACCCGGACCCCCACCGCCCAACTCCTCCCTCACCCTCACCTGTTTCGTCTTCCATAATATTTGCCTAGATTATATATTTTTCTGAAATTATTTTCTGCTGGCTAACCAAACACTAGAAAATAATTAAGAAAATCACTTATTTTCCAAGAAAATATTTTCCGGGATTTTCCGATTCTAGAATTTTGGAGCACTGCTAATTAATGTATGTAGAGAAAGAGGTAAATTTCAGGCTTAGATGTTCAAGCAAGGCATTATCATAATCTTACATTACTTTTCTTAATTCATATGATAATTTCTGTGAAGAAACTCAGAAAATGCTGCATGACAGAAATAATAAGAGATTAATGGTTTGGTAGTTTACATAGTTAGACGATATGTCATGCCATGTCCAACATGTGCCATTAGTTGTGAATAATTGAACATTCTGAGAGGATCAGAAAGGAGATAAGATATTCATCTCATTTGACTCTGTTGACTTAAATACTAGAAGTACCATCTTTCAGCTTCTTAAATCCAAATTCAAACTTTTTTGTTCTCTAATCATTGTCAAGGTTTCATTCGACAAAATCTTGAATTTATGTCATATTCAACAATTATGTATACATGCTTGATCTTCCCAGGTTGTTGCTGTAAACTTCAGTTAACTATGTCTGATGATAGTTGGTTGATCTTCCCAGGTTGTTGCAGTAAAGCAATTGGATAGGAATGGGCTTCAGGGGAATAGAGAATTTTTAGTGGAGGTGCTTATGCTTAGTCTTCTTCATCATCCTAACTTGGTGAACTTAATTGGTTATTGTGCTGACGGGGACCAGAGGCTTCTTGTCTACGAGTTCATGCCTTTGGGATCACTAGAGGATCACCTTCATGGTAACCTATGGCATTCTGTTTCTATGATCTATATTTCTTCTATTTTTATGTAGCTAATGGCTTATACCCCAATAAAATGCAGCAAGATATTGTATACATATTCTCTGTCTGTCCCAAAAAAGAATGGTGGGATTCCTATTTATGAACTTTAAGAAGCACGTGAATAACACTTCTTTTAATAAAAAAAATTGATTAAAAAATATTGGTCAAAGAAACATTGTTTGACAATCAGGATAGTAATAGTGCTATTTTTTGGGAACCGGAGAGAGTAATATGGTTATTGCTTTGGTGATACATATGTGATTTTTCAAACTACAGTTTTTGTTCAGCTTTGCATTTCAAATGGTTGCATGTAAGTGACTGGAATTCAAACTGCAATTTTGTACTTCAACTCGAAGTTCTTAATGTGCTTGTGATTTATTTAGCAGACAGATAAACTTGTCCATCCTTGGCTAAGATGGAACCAAGGAAGAACTAATTCCAATAAACATAAATAAATAAAAACTCAAAGAAAGGAACTATATCGCTAATGCTATTAAGCAGCTAAGGGAAGGAATTATACTTGATTACAGCACGGCGTTCCTAGCAACAGAGTAAGCAAAAACTTAGGGAATTTCTAGTAAACAGTATGAGGTACTATATAAAAAGTCTAAATCTGATCAAAAGTTTGCAGAGTTCCCTTTTAGTGAAAAGATCATGATAACTTGCATGGAAGAAACCATATTTCGCAGGCATTCAGGCAGCCAGTACCAGAGTTTTCATTTGACGAAACTCTTCCATGAGATCACATGAAGCATCTAGTTGATTTCATGAGGATGGCTAAACCTGTTTTGTACTCATTGCTTTTGCATCTTATCTGCCGACATCTATACATGTAGTACTGTGTTATCAAGAGTAACCAATACTTATGCCTTTGATGATGCTATGTTATGACTCCAGTATATGGTTCCTCGCACATGGAATTAGATTTGAATTGCCATGGCTGCCATTGATGTATTGTTTCTTGTCCCACCAGAATTTGACTTATACTGCCATGACAGCATTCATCTTAAGAATTGTACACACATTCAAAATCAGTGGTGCCGTATGTTAATTCATCTCAACTATGCTATTCTTTTTGTTTCTACAAATTAACTCTGGTTATAATTGTTTTTCTACTCAATTAGATTTTCATACTATACCTTGAAACTCCAAACTTCCCATTATTAATGCTGCCTTGTTGTTTCCCTGCCAGTCTCCAATTGCCGGAAGCCCACCTGCCATTCTTTCCATGCTATTATGTGACACCCCCGCAATTTAATCAGAAGTGTCAATCAGTGTTGTATAAATTTTGCCATACACAGCACAGATAATTTAAGGACAAAGGGGAAGAAGAATAGATGCTTATTATCCCATGGGTCCTTAATACGATGATGGTTCCAAGAGCTCTCATTGCTTTGCGATTGTATTAGTTAGTGATCTCTCAGGCATTTTGTTGATTGCATGTTTTCAGCTCACATCTTGTTTGTTACCTGTTTCATTATTTTTTTCTTGCGAACAATCCTGTACTGCAGAATTTTGTTGCTCTAGGCTTAGTATTCTTTAGTGATCTCATGTGAATAAGCGTAGTGCAGATCTCCCTCCTGATAAAGAGCCACTAGATTGGAACACGAGAATGAAGATAGCAGCTGGTGCCGCAAAAGGTTTGGAGTACCTTCATGATAAGGCAAACCCTCCTGTTATTTATAGGGACTTCAAGTCATCCAACATATTGCTCGAGGAAAATTTTTTCCCGAAGCTTTCAGATTTTGGGCTTGCAAAACTTGGTCCTACTGGAGACAAGTCACATGTGTCCACAAGGGTCATGGGAACTTATGGTTACTGTGCCCCTGAGTATGCCATGACTGGACAATTGACTGTAAAATCTGATGTCTATAGTTTTGGGGTTGTCTTCTTGGAGCTTATCACTGGGCGTAAGGCTATTGACAGCACCATGCCTCAGGGAGAACAAAACCTTGTCGCATGGGTAATCTACTTCATGTCTTTCCTTTCCTTTAAAAAATTATTGAGTCTATCTCTTTGTGTGAAAATACCATGCTCTCAGCTATCAAATTGTATGATTGATTATCCTTTGTATTGTGATCAAACATCCAGGCTAGGCCACTGTTTAATGATCGTAGGAAGTTTGCAAAATTAGCAGATCCAAGGCTGCAAGGACAATTTCCAATGAGAGGTCTATACCAGGCTTTAGCTGTGGCGTCCATGTGTATCCAAGAACAGGCTGCTGCTCGTCCTCTAATCGGGGATGTAGTTACTGCCCTTTCTTATCTAGCAAATCAGGTAGATGATAAGAGAAATAAAGATGATAGAGGTGGGAGAATATGCAGGAATGAAGATGGGGCAGGAGGAGGATCAGGACGGAAATGGCCGGACTTGGATGGAGGATCTGAGAAGGAGGATTCCCCAAGGGAAACAGCAAGGATGTTAAACAGGGATTTGGACCGAGAAAGAGCAGTTGCGGAGGCAAAAATGTGGGGCGAAAATTGGAGAGAAAAGAGAAGACAAAATGCGCAAGGCAGTTTTGATGGCACTAATGGATAGTCAGTCATCAAATGTTCCAGGATCCAGATTCCCTCCCTGACTCATTCCCCTGCTAGCTGGGTTTGCTGTAACCGTTGAAAACGGTAGTCTTGATCTGAGCTCGTAGTTTGTTCAGTCGGCCTGTAAAAATTGAAACGTTGAAATTTCTAATAACTCAGTTAAGAGTGTGATGGAGCTACAAGGGAACTGCTGGAGCCACCTCTTTTTTTTTATTTTTTTTTATTTTTAATTTATAAAATTGGGTGTACTTTCTTTTTCATTCCAATTGTTTTCTGGAACATAAGAGGACAAATGAGAAGAGAGCAAATAGAGGACGTATTTCAAATTTGAGAGTAACGTCTCAAGTTGTGGTTAAGTGTTTAGCTCTGTCTTTTCCCGCACCAAAAGGATCATTTACTGTCTGTAATCTTTGAGTGTAACATGTTATATACGCTAATCTTTATGTATTTCATAGCAGAAACTTCCTCTATGACTCAGTTTGTGGTCACGATGAATACTTGAAAGCATATTCATTCTCAGCTAGTGCTAGATTGCATCTTTTGTTTCAGGGCTTTGTACTAATTAGTCCGCGCGGTTGGTTTTAGTCCTGTGTGCTCCTTTTCTTTTTGATTTCTGAAAAGACAAGTATTATCACAAAACCCAAAAGTTAAATTCATAGATAAGGTTTGGAACTCAGCTATTCCTTTTAAAATGTCCTTTCTGATGTGGAGGTTATGGCATAGCAAACTCCCCTTTGATGATGTGATTATTAAATTTGGCAAACAAATAATTTTCAGATGTAACTGCTGTAGTAATCCTAATTCCAATAATAATAATCATGTTTTTGTAGAGGGTCAAATTGCTAGTTACATTTGTGTTTACCTCGAAAAATGCGAGTAACAATTAAAAGTGATTTGTGGTTTTAAAGATATGTGATTTATTCCAATACTAGTGAATATACAAGTAATATTAGGTTTAAGTAAGAAGAATTGATGAACCAAACCAGTGTTGTTAGAGCAACAGGGACCTCGAGCTCGATTATCTTGGGGGCCTTGAGGTGAGTTAAGAGCAAATAAACTATGAACAATAAAGTAAAAACAATAAAGCTGAAGAACAATTGTGGAGTGTGGTAAACGATAAAAGCAGAACAGAATGTTCTATTGTAGTGAATGAGATGTCTTTACAAATGATTGGGGTCCCCTTATATAGGAGGGAAAAACCCTAATATGATACATTCCCAATTATGGTAAAGAATTCTATTGGTACAGCTGTATAACAACCTAGTTCTGACTCGTACTATTTCGTACAAATCTTATCCCTTAATTTATGCCCTAATCCACGTGTCCTTGTGAAATTCCCACTCTCTGTTGAGTGTCATTGAAATTGTACTATCCTCGAGGCAGATCATGACGGGTCTCCGATTTGCTTCTCGAGGTGCGCACATCCCGTCGATTCTTACTTCGAGCTTTCGAACTCGAGCTCGGGGTATGATCAAGTCTTCGAAATCGAGCTCTCCAATTTAGACCGTATACAGATAGTCCCCGCGTTTCTTATAATGAAATGATATGAAACGACTTGAATTCCCGAAGTCCTTTATGATGGCATCACTCTTTATGATGTAAGCATTGAAATGATCGTAGTGTCCCATCGGTTCTTTTCCCCAAAAGCATTAAATGCACGTTAGAGCCGATCGGCCATCAATATTAATGAACCGTCGCCGCCTTCCTCTATATATACTTGTTTTCTCTTCTTGTTAAGAACTTTTCCACCTTGCAACACCTATTATCCTCTATACGTTTCTTTTTCACCACCGGTTCCTCCGCCGTATTAGCTCAAAACCTCGCTGGTTTATTCATTTCTTCATTCTTTTTATAAAGAACCGATGGCAAAAACTTCCAAGTCTGTCCTCAGAAAGAAGGAACCTCCACTTCTACTTCCCGTCCGGCCGGTGGTAAGCCGCCGGCGCTTCACGAGATCGTACCGATCAATTTTTCCTTGAAAAAGGGCTTTATAGTCGAGAAACCTCCCGACGTCCCCGGCCGTCGAGAGCATGCATCGAGATACATAAGGTCAATTGAGGAAAAACACCTCGATGCTGTGAGGAGAGAGTGTAAATGGGAAGAGAAGGTCGTTCTGCAAATACCTTCTCGTGAGCAGGACATCACAACTTACGTAGAGGGGTTCCTGAGTGTGTATATGATCACGCCCAACTAAGCCTTATAAAAAGGACAATGCGGACGTTGCAAATATAACCTGAGTATTGTGCCCAGAGTCGAATCTACAGAGAATTAACCTATCAATCACTATCTTTAGACCTACTAAACTCTTTAGAATCAATTTCCCAAACGTTGAGAATCACAGTTGATGGTGTTTTTAATAACTAAGATTGTCAGTAACTAATAGCTGCAAATTAAAGATGCTAGGCTGTAAACAATAATGAGAAAACGCTAAGGTACTGATTTTCCCTATTGATGGAATTCCTTCTGTTTATGTTTCATACAAATTCACCAACACATTCTATCAATCATGAACGCTCTTCTTACCGTAAATCTCTCCCGAGTAATCACAGTAATTTACTAAATGCACTCTCCCAAGATACACTAGCTAGCTTTAATTATCACAGTTCACTTAAGATTGCACCCAAGGCTTTGTTATTCCTAATCCCGCCTTTAAACCCGCAGTTATAGATCCCTCTTATACTTTGGGAGTGGTGTTGTTCAACAATAACCTAAATATGCACTCTCTCCCGAGTTATGCACACTAAATAGGTACAGTTAATTGAGGATCCTGTCAATTAACTACAACAAACACGTAGTTGAACAAATAGAAATTAAACTGGCAAACTGTATTCACATAAACAAGAAGTTCATCCCTCAATAGGTTCCATCAAAACCCTAGACAAAAGATTTAGCTACTCATGACTATGGGTAAATAAACTAGAACAATATTCATAATCATACTTGCAAGAAAAATTAAAGAAGAAGAAGATATGATGTTTTTGGTGATCTCTCACAATTGTTTTCCTTGCTAAAATATTCTCCAATACAAATCTTGCCTCCTTTGGGCGAAGTCTAGTATTTAAAATAGGGTTTTGGGCTAAAACTCCCGTGTTTTGCACTTAAGTCCCTAAACTTTTTCGCCTCTGCCGCGGTTCTGCCGCGGTCGCGGTCAAACCGCGGCCACACACCTTCTCTGAATCTCAACTTATCCGCGACAGTCTTCTACCGCGGTTCTACCGCGGTCGCGGTGGAACCGCGGCAGTCCTTCTTCAGGCCTGGCTTGAGCTGCTTCGCTTGGTTCACTTGGCAAAAATTTACGATTGGCCTGTTTTTCTCCATATTTGATCCCAAAAGTACTCCATAGCCTTCTCTTGTCATATATCACCTGCAAAGCATGAAAAGCACTTAATCAGAGCATTTTGTTATTACTTTTATCATCAAAACTATACAAGAAGGTGGTTCTTTAGGGCCTAATTATAGTTAAATTCACCTATTATCAACACCCCACACTTAAATCTTTGCTCGTCATCGAGCAAGTTAAACCACACTTCTAGGCCTAACCGTTGGATGCATTGAAGTTTATGCTATACCCGCCATTATGAACGAATAACCTAAGCAGTGCAACAGTCACACTCAGATGCAGACTCTAACGCCATGACACACTCGTGCTCACTCTAGTTACTCTAACAGAGGTGAAAACTCACTTTTTCTTCCTGAGTCATATGCCCTCACATCACAAATCTGAGAGAAGTTCCACACATATAAAATTAAGCAACAAGGAACCATAGATAGACAAAATTCACTCACTCTCAGCAAAGAACATTCACATGCCACACAGATACACCATAGGCTTGCCCCTAGTGTAATACTCTACTAATCGAGCTGTTTAGTCAAAGATCAAGAGGTCTTTATTTGGTTGTACTGTAGGCTAAGGGACGGGTAGGATATAATTTGGATATAGTGACTAACCTCCCTAAGCACTTTTAATACAAACTTCCTTTTATTTCAATTTCCATGTTCAGCCCAATCATTCTCCCACATTTTGTTTCATAGTTGCCCCCCCCACTTTTCTTTAGGTGCACTGGCCTTTTTCTCTTCTTTTTTTTTCTTCGTCTCTCTTTTTTTTTAACAGCCATTGCACCATTCCAGTATTTCTTTCCTGATTCCTCTTTTTCCATTCCCCTACTACCCCACACTTTGACTTTTATATGTTCTTTAATAATTCAAGTGCTTCTAGGAGGTACAAGTTCAAGCAGTCAAACTACTCAAACACAGGGATGTAGGTTATTATAGGGTTATCAATGAACAGGCTTCAGGCTCAAAGGGGTTAACTATGGCAGTATGTACAAGTGGATTCGCAATTATACAGGCTATTAAAGAAATGCCTCAATCATCTCTAAAACCAAACAGCTTCTATTTCGCTTTGCAAACACACAGGGCAAGTTCTAGGTATCGCATGCAAGCACAGAATGCAAGTAATAGCTCACACACACTTGGCATGTAACTCATTCCGAATCAGTTTATAAACACACTCATACAAGCGTTCAAGCAAGACAAGATGTGCAAAATTAAGGCATCAAAGTATGAGTCTACAAACGAGCCTAGACATCGCACCCTCAGATTGTTTGTGTTATTCTCAGGTGTGTACATCTAGGGTTGCATTCTAGCCTTCACCCATCGTGGTCCTAAAACTACGAAAGAAAAATTTTACCTAACCCGATTCAAGAAAAAGCCCTTGGAAAAGAACCGTGGTCAAAAGAAAAACCAAGGGAGAATTACTACACTACCTAAAAACATAAAATAAACTAAAGAAAAATCTACCTGGACTACTTCCCTCAAGAGTACTGTCCAAGTGGTCCGTCCTCAGGAAGAGTCCTCTACAATTTTTTTTTTATCTGACTTTGACCCTCAAGAGACCCGTCGACAAGTGTCCGTCGTTGGGCCAAGTCAGTTACTTCTCATGTGTGTCACACCTCCTTTTGCTAATACACCCCCCGGAAAGGGTACAATAAAGGGAGTTTTTCCAATTAAAGGACAATCGAAACGGGATTCATTTTATTAAGAGATTCAGAGTCGCCACTTGGGAGATTTATGGCGTCCCAAGTCACCGGTTTGAATCCCGAATCGAGGAATGGGTTTGACTCTGTTTAACAGTCGCGAACAAGAAACCCGGGTAAGGAATTCTGTTAACCCGGGAGAAGGGGTTAGGCACTCCCGAATTCCGTGGTTCTAGCACGGTCGCTCAACTGCTATATTTGGCTAAAGTCTGATTTTAATACATGTTATCCTATTGCAATTTTAGAATTGTTTAACCGCTTTTAATTAGTCTTTATGAAAGTGAACGTCGTTTAAGAGCGTGTTTTTGGATCATGTCACGTGAAATGCACCCGGATCCTTGACACCTCTTATTCAACATTTTGGGATTTGGATTTGGGTCGCATGAAATGCACACCCGTAGTTAAGAAGGTAATATTATTAAAATGCGCGTCTAAAGTGTCTAGCGTCTTGTTAACTTTGTGGGAAGCCATGAAAATTCGCTAAATGGCATGTCCCGAATTTCTAAAATAAGAAGCATTTAATGAGGGCCCCGCAATTTATGCATTTTGTTTGGCGAGGCTCATCTCATCTTATTATTTAAAGGCCATCCTAGAGCAAACTATAATTTTTCTATTGGGTTCGTCTCTAAAGAGCCTTAGTTAATCAATATTATTAAAGCTATAGTTTCAGGTGATCAAGGAATTTGGGCTTCAAGTTCAAGTCCACACTTGAACAAGAGGCACACCTCTTAACTCAAGCATGCTACTTAACTAGGAGGCCCAAAATCTAGGTTATGAATTTAATCCCGTGATCTTAATAAAAATTCCAACCTTCAGCGTTTTTGGGCCGGGAAGGCTAGCCCAGGAATACGTCAGCTTCATGAAAGGCTGTCTTGCATTGGGCCTTTGTCATACAAATCTCTGGGCCCAAATTTTATTTAGGCGAGGAGCTGCCAGGTTTGGCATACATGGGCTCATAAGCAAATATTGATTTCTATGTGGATTTCCAATTACTGATTTTCATCCACAGGTATTTAAATGGAAGTCTGATTTTAATTCCAAAAATTGATTCCAATTGAATAACCTCGAACTTAGTCACCACATGAATAGTCGATCCATTTAATCAACCTTAACGTGTTGAGTTTAGAATCTCAAACACAAAACCAAATTACTTTCAATAAGCACACTCTATGAACCTTCGTATGTGGCTTAAACCTGTAAATGAAGACTGAGCTATCTAATGCAACTAAAACCTAAAAAACACCTAATCCGACATCAATAAGACCATGTAGTCAATTTAAATCCGATTTCCAATCAACAGCTTACAATCAATTTGATTTTTATTGAATATGATAACAAAGCTGAATTTACTAACGCTACTACTAACATTCTAATGACTTTAGAATCAGTTTTCAGCCCGTAACACTCTCCTACAAAAAATGTCAAATTAAAACAAAAGACTATTTCATACTAAGGCTACTAATAAACGAGCAATTACAAGCCTAATGGCCTCAAACAGTCCGATACAGTCCAGTTATACAAACCAAGGTTCATGTAGACACAAAGCAAAGATAAACTTAAACAAAAACAAAAGAATTATTATCTATTTGACTATGATAGCTCGAACAACTACATTGGAGGCAAGCAGATGAGCATTTCAATTCGTCATTTCTCTTCAAAGCTACATCAACTCATGGTTTGAATATGTACCTGGAAGTGCAAAGTAATAAGAGGAAGAGGGAGGTCAGCAGCAGTTCAGCAAATCAGAGCTCATACCAGCAAATATATGGCCAATGTCGACTCAAATTAAACCACAATACCCAGGAAGGAGTAACAGGGGATCCACAACAACAAATCAACCAAAAACACACTTGTTTGACCTCAAATTTACTCGAAATTGAACTAGAAACTCTCTGAAAACTTCAGCAACTAGAAGAGATAAGAATCAATGCATAGAACTCCAAATTAACCTAGAAAATGCTATGTAACAATGTTTTTTTTGGATTTTCTACTATATTTTCGTTTGTTTTTGGATTTTTCTAGAGAACCTTGAATTTGAAATTCAGATTGGAGCTAATGAAGGCTTGTGAAAGGGGAGGAAATTTTCAGAGCTTTTCAAACTGTTTTGATTTTTAGGGTTTTCTGCTCTTCAGGTCTTTTTTCTGTATTTTACGCTCTTCTTTTTTTCTTCTCAGGCACGAAAGAGTGCCTTTTATATGCAAGCAAATAGGGCCAATAGCAGATTTTATTCTTGCACTCCTAGTCCTTTTTAATTTCTGCTTTTAGCTTAAAGATCCCTCAAATTTTGACTTGTTTTCCAAGTTAAACTACCCAAAAGCCTGAAATTGGCTGGACACCCCTACTAGAAGCTTCCTATTTCGGTTACACTAGAGATTCCCTAACCTGAACTTCCTAAAACACCCCCCAAGTGCCTTGAATTTACCCCTTGAACCTCACAGAACAAATTGAAATGGGTCTGTACTTCAGGTCTTGGGCATAGAATCTTCAGGGCCTGAATCCAATTGAATTCAGACCCAAACCAATCCAAGCCTGGGTCAACATGACCCGCATCAAAACACATAAACCAGTTCGACCAAGACCTGGGCTAAAGCCAACCCAGAATTTCCCTAACAAAGAGGCCCAGAACCAATTCTTTGAAAACAGGCCGGAATAAAAGCAAAATGAACAAATTAACCACTTTGATCTCATAACAATAGCTAACTAATCAGGGGTCTAAATTTATTAACTAATGATTGAAACGACAATTTGGCTATTAATACGAAGATTAAAACTAACAAAGCAAAATTTTAAAAAAGAAATCAAATATTTTCAGCTAACAGCAGAAAAGACGGGGAACCAGTTCGAAACCAGAATAACCAATAGATTTTTGACCAATGAGGAAGAAAGTGAACCGGGGAAAGGAAATCATAAGAGAGGAAGAGGAATTTACCCGGTTATACTCGACATCAGACGGAGACAGAACTTGACCAAACTTATGTCGAACCCGTTGTTCTTTGCCAAGAACAACTGAGTTGCCATCAGCTTCGTTGAGTCAGGCCTTTAATCTTCGAAAGGAAAGCATTGCATGTTACCAGGTCTGACAGAAGATGAGTTTGAATTTTTTGAGTTGAACTCGAATTTAAGATTTGACGGGCTTGATGCTGATTCGAATGGTATGGGTTAAGGATTTGGAATGAGGGAGAGACGGGGGTTCAGGGGTGTGATTTTGGGGATTTTTAGGTGAGTTAGGGTTTTGGCCGCCTCTCTTCGATTCCAGATTCGAGAGGTTTGGCGAGGATTCGAGGGAAAAGGGATGTGGATTTAGGATGTGGAAATGGAGGGGAACCTTTTGGTGTTAATTTGGGGATGAGATGGGGTGGCACCGCCATGTTTCCAGGTGGTGGAAATTTAGGACGGCTAGGGTTCCGAATGGGTCTCTGAGAGATGGAGGTTTGAAAGAGACGGGCTTTGGGGGGGGGGGGGTAAGAGGGTCTTCGGACACTTAAATAGTTAAGGGACGATCAGTTCTGGTCAATTAGATCAAAGAAAATCAATGGCTCAGATGGTGGGATGCCAAAACGGCGTCGTTTGGTCATGGGGGTGCTGGACCGGATTTTTGGGTGGGTCTGGGCCTGGACCAGGGGTAATTTGGGCGGGTAAAAGGGGAAATTCAATTGAGCTTGGGGAATTCTAATTGATTTGGCCCAAAATCTGATTCTCTTTAATTCTTTTTCCTTTTATTTTCTTTTCTTTTCCTTTTCAAATTAAAACTAAAAATCTAAATTAACTCTAAATTACCCTACCAAATTATATTAAGTTCTAATTAATAATTAACTATTAATAAAATACCAATTTAAAGGAAATTCACAAAATTCGAAGCTAAAAATTAAACAAAGCAAAACTAATTCCATTTTTTGTGATTTTTTTGTATTTTTTGTAAAGTGTGATTACTACTTAATCTAAAAATAGGTAAAATTAGACCCTAAATGCAAATGCAATGCATATTTTGTATTTTCTTATGAATTTATGTTAGATTAAAAATGCATACATAAATGCAAATAAACACGGAAATTATGCAATTAATTCCTAAAAATCCTAAATCTAAGAATTCTGTAGGAGTAAATCATGCGAGGAAAAATCACGTGCTCACAATGTGAGTACAGTCAATTATACACAACAACATCAATCTAATATTACAACATACTCAATGTCTATATACACTACAATACACTACCAGAGCAAGTCTCCCACCCCACACTTAAAATTATGGCATGTCCCCATGTCATATCAAAAATAAAGAACAGAAGGGTAAGAAGACTTCCCTGAGCATCAGTTGGAGTCTGAGACGGTGCTGGGGTCAATATGACAAGCTCTCCTCAAAGCACGGAACCACGCCATAAACCGGCTCTCAGACCTGGCATGCCGCTGAGACATGGCATCCATACGCGTGTGTAGGCCATCCACCGAGGTGCGAAGATCTACGATCTCTTCCTCCAAGGAACGCAACATAGGTCGGGTGGACTGGGATCTAGAGAAGACCGCCCCAGTATGGTGTTGCCGAGAGGGTCCGGCTCGGTCATAGGATCTCCTGGATGGTGTTGGGGCTTCATCCTCATCATCGATCTGAATGGTGGCAGGTGCATCTCGGCCCACTCTGATGCCTGACGCTTTGAATGGTGCTTTAGCGGGCAAGGCTCCATCAGTAGGATTGGTGGGAACATTTTTCAAACAAGCACAACCTCGTAACCAATGAAGGGAAGTAGAATCCCTTTGACGGCAGCGGAGACCGCAGGATCATTTTATCACCAATTATCCTCGCCGCATCAAAGTTTTTCTTAGTGACGAAGCACCATGTCAATAGAGCTCTTTGATAGTTCACGTCAGTCGCGTTACCTGTTGGCAAGAACCGGGTGCAAATGACAGTGAACCAACATTTAGCTAAATGTGTGAATGACTTGGAGTTCAGGGTGATATTGTCCTGTATCCAGCGTGGTTGACCCCCTGTACATAGTATTTCAGTCATATTCTCCCAAGTGACTCCTTGTGGTTCCTGGTAATAGTCGATGTCACCAGTGAACTTGGGTAGCCTCAACACCTGGCGAATCCTTTCAACTGAGGCATCTACCACCCTGCCCCGCACAATTACCTCCCTCAACATGTGAGCTGGGCAGTTTGCATAGAACTCCCTTACTAGCATGACGTTCACTGTCTCAGGTTCATCAAATAAGAACTCCATCTCCCTCGCCGGATTTCCTCATACATTTCTTCCGTTTTCGCACGGAGGGCCGCCCTGTTAATAGGAATCTCAGGGGTGAAGCTCTTGGAGTCCTTGGCATGAAATTCGTCCTCTGCCTTCTGTGATTCGAACCTGGATTCATCATATGTAGGCGCTTGGGGAGTGCCTGCCGCATTCTTTTGCCTTTCACGAGCCATATCTCCTGCAAACAATTCAGTAGAACCATCAAATGTATCCTAACTAGTGCCAGTCGGATGGGTACTCAGACTTCGCCACCCGATGGCACCAAACAATATCCCCCATTTATTTCTGTCTTACAACTATGCCAAGCCCCCAACTAGTAAGGTGCTCAAGGTTACAACCCCCACAATGGCCCCACAATAGTACTAACTTACAATTTGTTGTGGCACACAACACCCCACATGCTCCTTCAAGTGGTTTATGCCAAATACAACACCGCCACAATCTAAGGGGGGCACAAAGTGCTCCAACATATCACAACAAACCTCCAATTTTCGGCCAAACAAGCCCCTCCACCAAACTACGTCACACAACTTAGTTATAGACCTCCAAACATGCTCAAAATCCCCCACAATTGAAGCACCATGAACACCCACCCAATTAAGCATCACCAAAGTCCACAAGAAACAAATACAACAATACAAACAGACAAGAAGAAAAAATTTAAAGCAAATTAACACTATTTCTACCTAGGGTTTAATTAATCTAGTTTAGGCTACATTACACTAACTAAGATGAAGAATGAGAGAAAGAAGAAGGAAATTAACTTACTTGAATGAAGGAGGGAAGGGGTGGGTAGTGGTGATGGAGCTTGAAGAAGATGACAATAGAGGTTTTGAGGGGGGGAGGTATTTGAGAGAAAGAGGAGAAGAGGAGAGAATTTGGGTTTGGGGGGGAGGGGTGAGTTTTCGTGGCTGCTGCAGAGGATGGGAGAGGAATAGGGTTTGGGGTGGGTAGTGGTGTTAGATAAAAACGGGGGAAAAAGAAAAATGAAAAAAAAATAAATAACAAAAAATCTCGTACCTGGGCCCGACGTGGTCTGCCGCGGTTCTACCACGTTTACGGTGGAACCGCGATAAACAAGGTTTAGAGAGGGATCCCCACCGCGGTTTGACCGCGGTTACGGTGGAACTGCGGTCTGGGCAGTATTCTGAACCTTCGTTTTTTTTATATAATGTGTTACACTTACAACAATGTCGTGGGTTGCCTCCCACGCAGCGCCTGATTTAATGTCGCGGCACGACGCAGGATGAGCGCATTTAAGGCTCGCTCGACCTCTGTGGTTCAGTCAGGTGCAGCTCCGACACTTCCTTTGGCTCGCTCATGCCCACATATGGCTTCAATCTTTGACCATTGACTCTAAATGTACGAGAGTCATTCTCTGTGGAAATTTCAACAGCCTCTGAAGGGAAAACTTCAACTACTCGAAATGGTCCAGACCATCGTGACTTAAGTTTACCTGGGAACAGACGTAGTCTTGAGTTGTAGAGCAATACCATGTCCCGGATTTGAAATTCCTCTCAACAATGTTCTGTTCGTGCAGCCTCTTCATTCTCTCCTTGTATAACTTTGTGCTCTCGAAAGCAAGATATCTGAACTCCTCGAGCTCATGCAGTTCAGTGATTCTTGTTGTGCCCGCAACTTCCATATCCAAGTTCAGCTGTTTCAACGCCCACCACGCTTTATGTTCAAGTTCCACTGGCAGATGGCAGGCCTTCCCAAACACCAACTTGTATGGTGACATACCAATTGGTGTCTTGAAAGCAGTTCTGTAAGCCCAGAGTGCATCATCTAGCTTCCTCGCCCAATCAGTTCTTGTTGCGTTTACAGTTTTGGTTAACACACTCTTGATTTCTCTATTGGACACTTCAACTTGTCCACTAGTCTGTGGGTGGTAAGGAGTATCCACCTTGTGGCGCACATCGTACTTAGCAAGAAACTTTTTGAAGGCTCTGTTGCAGAAGCGAGTGCCTCCATCACTGATAATTGCTCGTGGTGTCCCGAAGCGGGTGAATATATTCTTTTTCAAAAATCCCACTACCACCTTGCATCATTGGTGGGCAACTCAGCAGCTTCCACCCATTTGGACACATAGTCTACAGCAACAAGAATATATTTATTGCCGTAGGAGCTGATGAAGGGACCCATGAAATCAATCCCCCAGACGTCAAACACTTCCACCTCTTGAATTGGGTTTATGGGCATCTCGTGGTGCCGGGAAATGTTCCCGGTGCGCTGACATTCATTGCAGCCCTTCACCCATAAGTGAGCATCTTTAAACACTGTTGGCCAGAAGAATCCAGCCTCTAGCACCTTTGCCGCTGTCCTGACTCCTCCAAAGTGTCCACCATACGCCGATGCGTGACAAGCCTGCAAAACAGAAAATTGCTCTATCTCGGGGACGCATCTCCAGATCATATTATCAAGGCATATTCTAAACAGATAAGGCTCGTCCCAGTAATATTGGCGGCTTTCACGATAAAACCTTTTCCTTTGGACCGATGAAAGGTCATGAGGAACTATACCACTGGCCAGGTAATTAGCAAAGTCTGCATACCATGGCGCTTCCTGAAGAGTGGTGGCGAGCAGCTGCTCGTCTGGAAAAGTTTCCAAAATTTCCTCAACCTCAACTGCCTTTTCAGCTCCCTCAAGTCGTGATAGATGATCAGTGACTTGATTCTCAGTGCCCTTACGGTCACGAATTTCAAGATTAAATTCTTGCAGTAGCAACACCCAACGAATCAGGCGTGGCTTAGATTTAGGTACCTGAGAGCTGCATGGTAAGTATATACAATTACCTTGGACCCTATCAGGTAGGATCGGAATTTGTCGAACGCGAACACCACAGCTAACATCTCCTTCTCAGTCACAGTGTAGTTCAACTGGGCGCTGCTCAACGTTCTACTAGCATAGTAGATTGGGTGCATCAGTTTGTCTTTCCGCTGGCCCAGCACTGCCCCCACTGCATAGTCACTGGCATCACACATTAGTTCGAATGGTTGTCCCAGCTGGGGGAAACAATGATGGGTGCTGTGACCAGTCTCTTTTTCAACTCCTCAAATGCTACCCTGCAATCATCAGAAAACAAGAACGGGTGATCTTTTTCTAACAACTTACATAGAGGGTTGGCAATTTTGGAGAAGTCTTTCATGAACCTCCGGTAAAAACCGGCATGCCCAAGGAAGCTTCTGATTGCTTTGACTGAGGTTGGGGGAGGCACCTTTGCTATTACATCCACTTTCGCACGATCCACCTCAATTCTCTTGTTTGACACCCGGTGCCCCAAGACTATGCCTTCTTGTACCATGAAGTGGCACTTCTCCCAGTTCAGAACCAAGTTAGTCCCGATGCACCGTTTCAGCACTCGCGTCAGATTTATTAGGCACTCATCAAATGAATTCCCCACCACTGAGAAGTCATCCATGAACACCTCCATTATGTCCTCTACCATGTCAGTGAATATGGCCATCATGCACCGTTGGAATGTGGCAGGTGCATTGCATAGGCCAAAGGGCATCCATCTAAAGGCATAAATGCCACACGGGCAGGTGAAGGAGGTCTTCTCTCTATCCTCCGGTGCAACGGAGATCTGATTGTACCCTGAGTACCCATCCAGTAAACAGAAGTGTGACCTCCCTGCCTGTCTGTCCAACATCTAATCAATGAAGGGAAGTGGGAAGTGGTCTTTCCGGGTGGCAAGATTTAACTTCCGATAGTCCATGCAAATTCTCCAGCCTGTGACGGTTCCTGTAGATATCAATTCATTGTTGTCATTTTTCACAACCGTCATGCCACCCTTTTTAGGAACACATTGAACTGGGCTCACCCAGCTGCTGTCAGAGATTGGGAAAATAATTCCCGCATCTGTCCATTTTATTACCTCCTTCTTCAGCACTTCCTCCATGTTGGGGTTCAGCCTCCTCTGGTGTTCCCTGGAAGGTTTGTGACCCTCTTCCAGTAGAATCTTGTGCATGCAGTAGGCGGGGATGATCCCCTTGATGTCTGCCATGGTCCACCCAATGGCAGTTTTGCACTCCTTTAGTACCTGTATGAGTTGTTGAGCCTGCACATCTAACAAGCTAGATGAGATAATAACAGGTAATGTGGAGTCAGGCCCCAGAAATTCATACCTGAGGTGGGCGGGCAAAGGCTTTCACTCCAGCTTTGGTGGTTCTTCAATAGATGGCTTGGCTGGAGGAGTTTCCCTTTTATCTAAGTGCAAGGGCTCAAATTCTAGATTTCTATCCCAGAACCCTCTACCTTCTAATGCCAACACCCATTCCGCTAGATCCTCCCCATTCACTTCATCTAAGTTCATCAAACATGCAGAAAGGGGGTCCTCAATAGTCAACACCTCATCATCAGACTCTACTATTACATCCACAGCATCAATAAGAGAGCAATTGGCGAACTCGCTTGGTCGCCTCATAGACTTCTGCACATTGAATGTTATTTTTTCATCATTGAGCCTCATCTTGAGCTCCCTAGTCTCACAATCAATCAGAGCTCTTCCCGTGGCCAAGAATGGTCTTCCTAATATTATAGGAAACTCTTCATCCACTTTGCAATCCAAGATCACAAAATCTGCAGGGAACACGAATTTCCCTACCTGAATCAGCACATCATCAAGGATACCAAATGGACGCTTCACAGTCCTGTCGGCCAATTGCAACAACATAGAGGTAGGTCTAGCTCTCCCAATGCCCAACCTCTTATAAATAGCCAGAGGCATAAGATTAATGCTGGCCCCTAAATCACAGTGCGCCTTAGTAAAGGCGAAATTTCTAATAGTGCACGGAATTGTAAAGCTCCCTGGGTCAGACAGCTTTTCTGCAATTGGTCTAGTCACCACTGCACTACAGGTCTGAGTAAGTATAACTGTGACCAAGTCTTGAAAGTCAAACTTCCTGGACATCAAGTCCTTCATCATTTTTGCATATCCAGGCATCTCCTTTAAAGCTTCGATCAATGGTATATTCACCTGGATTTGTTTAAGCATCTCAAAGAACTTCTTATATTGCTCCTCCTTTTGATGCTTGGCCAACCTTTTTGGAAAAGGTACAGGAGGTCTCTTCTTCCCAATCACTTGGGACTGATCTTTACCAGCTACTATCTCAATTACTGGCTCCTAAACTGGGTCAGCTGCTTTCTCAGTCTCCTGCTGAATGCTCTCTTCTTCTATCAATGGTAATTGATAATTCCGTTAATTCCCCGGCAACGGCGCCAAAATTTGATCACGCCCAACTATGCCTTATAAAAAGGACAATGCGGACGTTGCAAATATAACCTGAGTATTGTGCCCAGAGTCGAATCCACAGAGAATTAACCTATCAATCACTATCTTTAGACCTACTAAACTCTTTAGAATCAATTTCCGAAACGTTGAGAATCACAGTTGATGGTGTTTTTAACAACTAAGATTAACAGTCACTAATAGCTACAAAATTAAAGATGCTAAGCTGTAAACAATAATGAGAAAACGCTAAGGTACTGATTTCCCCTATTGATGGAATTCCTTCTGTTTATGTTTCATACAAGTTCACCAACACATTCTATCAATCATGAACGCTCTTCTTGTGCAGGCTGGACTGTCACCTCTGTCAGTTTAGTTGTCTCATCCAGCTCAATGGGCACTGGTATGAGTGTCTCATCCTGAATATTTCGTCGAGCCCTCTCTTGTTCCACATCCAGATCCCTGCCATTACGGAGACTCACCGCCATCAGCTGCTTTGGGCCCTGATCTTTTGGATTTTTTTGTGTGTCTATAGGTAATGTCCGAGGACGATTATTCAAAGACATTGAAATCTGGCCCATTTGCACTTCAATATTTTTGATTGCTGCATCATGTGCATCTACTCTCTCATTGATTTTGGCATTGGACCCAATAACCTGCTGCATCATTGCTTCCAGTCTAGAAAACCCATCTTCTTGTCTTCCACCATGCTGCTGCTGAGGTGGATGATACCCTTGCTGCTGATTGTGATTGTTGTACCCCTGTGGCCTGGGATAAGGTGCCATATTGTTGGGGGGCCTCATACCTCCCATGTTTCCTGTGTTAAACTGTGGCTGCGCCGGCCTGTATTGCTGCTGATTTTGCTGGCCCCAGTTCTGATTGCCGTGTCTCTGGCCTCCATAGTTGGACACATAGTTCATGTCCTCAGGGTGTTGATGCTAATGATCATGTTCTGCGTTCCAAGGATTACCAATTGGCTGGCTAATGCAAGATGTGCACAAGCCCCCGTTGGTAGTGTCTACAATATGTACTTGCTGTTTCTGCCCTGATTCCTCCACCTTTTTGGTGAGTATGCTCATCTGTGTTAGGAGGGTCGCCATATTTTCAGCCATGGTATTTGAGAGATCAAGGGGCACTGAGTGTACCACTGGAGTGATAGGTGCATTCCTGGTCGTCCACCCCGAATTCTGTGCCATCTTGTCAAGCAGATTCTAACCTTCTCTCCAGGTTTTGCTCAAGAATGCCCCACCAGCTGAGGCATCTACAATATTCTTCATGCTGTCTAACAGTCCCATGTAAAATCGTTGTCCCAACATCTGTTCTGGAACACCGTGGTGGGGACACATAACCAACATTCCTTTAAACCTGCCCCATGTCTCATGCAGTGTCTCCATTGGTTTCTGTTTGAAGCTCACGATCTCGTCAATTTGTTGAGCAGTTTTGTTGGGCTGGTGGAACTTGTTGTGAAATTGCTTGACTAACTCATCCCAAGTTTCTATAGAGTTTATGGGGAGTGATTTTAGCCAAACCTGAGCAGCTCCTGTCACCGAGAATGGAAACAATAACAGTCTGATTGCTTCCGGAGTCACGTTGGGTTGCCTTTGAGTTTTGCAGATAGACAGGAAGTTCTTTAAGTGCTGCTGGGGATCTTCTATTGCGTCCCAGAAAAGAGTCCCTTGTTTTGCAACAAGTGCAACATGTTATTTGTGATCTGGAACGATTCAACTTGTATTGCGGGCACAACAATGGCAGTGGCCAGATTGTCAGCTGTGGGTTGTGCCCAGCCATATAGTGCACCCTCAGGCACATGAGGTGCAACTTCTCTGGAATTTAAGCCAACTTGCTCATTCCTGACGTTTCCGTTGGGGTCGTTTACGTCTCCCATGTCAATTTCGAATTTGTGTGTTTGTTGTGATTGTTGATGTCTTTTGTTGGCACGGTTCAATGTCCGAAATGTTTCTTGATAATAGGTGAATTTGACTATAATCACACCATTAAATAATCACCTTCTTGTGTAGTTTTAATGCTAAAAGTGATGACAAAATGCTCTTATTAGTGCTTTTCATGATTTGTAGGTGATATATGTATAAGGAAGGCTAAGGAGCAGTTTTGGAGTTAAAAGTGATGAAAAAGAGGCCAACTGTGAAATTTCCCAAGTGAACCATGCAAAACAGGCCGAAGATTCAGAGTACTGGATCCACCGCGGTTCCACCGCGACCGCGACAGAACCGCGGTGGGAAGCAGCTTCAGAAGATCAGAGAATCCGCGAGGGTGTTTGGCCGCGGTTCCACCGCGACCGCGGCAGAACCGCGGCAGGCGCAGAAACTTCAGGGACCAAAGTGTCAATTACGGGATTTTTAGACCTAAACCCTATTTAAAACATTAGACTTCGCCCAAGAGAGGCATGTATTGATTTTTAAGGTTTCTTAGCAAGGAAAACCATTGTGAGAGAATACTCTAAACATCTTTCTTCTTTTCTTTTGATTTTTATGATGAATTCAATCTTAGTTTCTTTTCCCATAGCCATGAGTAGCTAAATTCCTTGTCTAAGGTTTTGATGGAACCTATTGGGTGATGAACTTCTTGTTTATGTGAATACAAATTGCTAGTTTAATCTCTATTTGTTCAACTTCTTGTTCGTTGTAGTTAGTTGACAGGATCCTATGGAAGGGCACAAAGTGAAGTCTGGCCCTGCTGAAATCCCTGATGACCACGGCCTGAAGAGGCCCCACTGTACTCTAGACGACCTGACTGAGGAGGCCTGAAGGAACGGCCTCTGCCACGATGGAACTGGCCCCTAGACGGAGCACCACTGAACTTACCTGAACCTCGAGGCCTCTTTGCCTCCCTCTCCTCACGCTCCCGACGGCGAACCGTCTCAATCTCTCAAGCCATGTCAACTACCTTCTCAAACGAGCACCTATAACCCTCTCTCTGGTCATCAAAATGCGGAGTGAATAGTTGAGGCCATCCACGAACCTCCTAATCCTTTCCCGATCTGTCGGGATCATCCAAGTGGCATGCCGAGCTAGCTGCGTGAATCTCAACTCGTACTGGGTCACAGACATGTCCCCCTGAACCAACCACTCGAACTGACGACGTAGCTCCTCCTTGTGAGACTGCGGTACGTACTTCTCCAGAAAGAGAGTGGAAAACTGCTGCCATGTAAGGGGCGCTGCACCAACCGGCCTACGCCTCTCGAAGTCCTCCCACCAGGTGAATGCAGACCCTGAGAACTGGAAAGTAGTAAAAGCCACACCACTCGACTCTAAGATCCCTCCAGTGCGAAGCATACGCTGAAACTTACCCAGAAAACCCTGGGCATCCTCGCCCTCAGCACCGCTGAACCTCGGAGGCTGAAGCCTGCCGAATCTCTCAAGACGGCGCTGCTCATCGTCCGGCATAGCGGGAACCTCATAGGCTGGAGCTGGTGAACCTGGAGCAACTGGAGGAGCTATGGCTGCTTCCGGTGTCTGAAATCCCTGGGCAGCCTGCTCAGGTGTGTGAGCAACAGGGGTCTGATGTCCTCCCCCGGTCTGGGAAGCAGCTGCCGCAGTAGAAGCTGAGACCGCCTGAGCCAGGCCAGTACAAACTGATAGTATCTGTGCCAAGGTCTCCTGGAGACCAGGAATAGCAGTAGGCACTGCTAGTGCCTCCACAGGTGCTGCTGGGACATCGACAGCTGGAGTCTGGTCCTAAACTGTGGCAGCTGGTGGGTCAGCAGGTGCTGTCTCTGCTGCCCTACCTCGACCACGACCACGACCACGACCGCGTCCACGGCCTCTAGTGGGTGGTACTGGTGGTCGACCATCGCGTCCGGTAGCACGAGTTCTCGCCATCTGCGAGAGAATAGAATACAGGAATTTAGATCTCGAATCACAAAGCCGCACGACACGAATTTCAAGAATATGGAGTTTTCCTAAAGGTTCTGCAGCCTATCGAGGAGAAGTACAGGCGTCCCCGTACCGTTCCGCGAGACTCTATTAAACCGGCTCATGACTCGCGAGGCCTAGTAACCTACGTTCTGATACCAACTTGTCACGACCCCAATCCCGATCGTGATGGCGCCCAACACTAATGCTAGGCAAGCCCGACCAATTAAATACTCTCAACCTAAATACGCAATCCGTTAACAAATAATACGATTAAAATAGCAAATATCAAGGTTCCAATCTGAATCTAATTAAAATAGTACGGAATATAATAACGAATATCCAAACATTCCCCAATAGATCTGGAGTCACGAGTCTAGAGCCTCTAGATGTAACAGAGTAATATATCCATAGTAATAAAAGAAGTCTAGGATATGGAAAGATAAATGAAATAAAGAGGAGGAGTCAGGTCCTGCGGACGTCAGACAGCCACCTCAACAACTCCTGAAAATAAACTTCACGATACAGCAAACAGCTCCACTAAGTCTCCGGAGCACCTGAATCTGCATACATGGTGCAGGGAGTAAAGTGAGTACTTCCAACTCAGTGAGTAATAAACATATATAATGGCTGAAAGTAAGAAATTCCGAAATATTACAATGTAAAGCTATAATCAGCGATTCAGCACATAAAACGTGGAACAACAACAATACAGGACAAGTAAGACAAATAGGTATAAATGCATGAATGCAATGCAATGCACATGACCGCTGCGGCGCGCAGCCCGATCCATTTGGGTACCCGCGCTCACTGTGGGGGTTCAGACTCCGGAGGGGCTCCTACAGCCCAAGCACAATATCATCGTACCATTCGCTGCGGCATGCAGCCCGATCCACACTCAGTCAAGATATACATATGCATGCAAGCCACTCGGGCACAGTCAAATTGTCCATTTTTAGTTTCAATTATTAGGAATTATAGAGCTAAGTGTGTAAACCTTTATTTATTTACTAAACATTTCAAGGCAGTGTCTAACTCAGGACTGATATCATGTAATATGCTAAGTATCATGGAAACAGTGATAAGGATCCCTGAAGGATGCACATGATAGGCACAAAGCCCCAAACATATTCATAAAATCCAAGTAGGATGATTACCAAACAATTTCTAGTCAAGAACACAGTACGAACATCAATGAGAACGGACTAGGTCACAATCCCCAGTCACAATCGACCCCGCACTCGTCATAGAGTACGTGTCTCGCCTCAATATAGCGTCAAAATGTGATATATCGGGGTTTCAAACCCTCAGGTCATCATCTACATCTATTACTCACCTCAAGCCGGCCACATGTCTAGCTCGCTATGCCTTTGCCTTTCGAATCAACCTCTTCGCACGCCGAATCTGATTAAAACCACAACGAATACATTACAATAGGCTAAAGAAACATAACCCAATCGAAAGACCTCGAAAAACACCAAAATTCACTAAGTTGGCAAAACCCGAGCCCCGG
>NW_017670833.1:38463-39361 GCF_001879085.1 Nicotiana attenuata | reverse complement strand
TGGTTGGATGCGGGAATCATCTTCCCAATCTCTGACAGTAGCTGGGTTAGCCCAGTTCAATGTGTGCCTAAAAAGGGTGGCATGACGGTGGTGAAGAATGACAACAATGAACTTATCTCAACAAGAACCGTCACAGGCTGGAGAATCTGCATGGATTATAGAAAGTTGAATCTAGCCACCAGGAAAGACCACTTCCCACTTCCCTTCATTGATCAAATGCTGGATAGATTGGCAGGGAGGTCACACTTTTGCTTCTTGGATGGGTACTCAGGGTACAATCAAATCTCCATTGCCCCTCAGGATAGAGAAAAGACCTCCTTCACATGCCCGTACGGAATTTATGCCTTCAGGAGGATGCCCTTTGGCCTATGCAATGCACCCGCCACATTCCAACGGTGCATGATGGCCATATTTACTGACATGGTAGAAGATATAATGGAGGTATTCATGGATGACTTCTCAGTGGTGGGGAACTCATTTGAGGATTGCCTAGTGAATCTGACGCGTGTGCTGAAACGGTGCATCGAGACTAACTTGGTTTTGAACAGGGAAAAGTGCCATTTCATGGTACAAGAAGGAATAGTCTTGGGGCACCGGGTGTCAAGCAAGGGAATAGAGGTTGATAGAGCAAAGGTTGATGTCATAGCAAAGCTGCCGCCACCAACGTCAGTCAAAGCCATAAGAAGCTTTCTTGGACATGCCGGATTCTGCCGGAGGTTCATTAAGGACTTCTCCAAAATTGCCAACCCTCTCTGTAAGTTGTTAGAGAAAGATCACCCTTTTGTATTTTCTGATGCTTGCAGGGCAGCTTTTGAGGAGTTGAAGCAAAGGCTGGTCACAACACCCATAATCGTTGCCCCCGACTGGGAGCAACCGTTCGAATTAATGTGTGATGCTA
>NW_017670833.1:21919-36873 GCF_001879085.1 Nicotiana attenuata | reverse complement strand
TCCGGAGCTGTGGAAGTTGCTACTGAAGATGACTCTCGTACATTTAGAGTCAATGGTCAGCGGTTGAAATTGTATGTGGGCATGAACGAGCCTAAGGAGATGACCGAGCTGCATTTGAATGAACCCCAGAGGTCGAGCAAACCTTAATTTCGCTCACATGAGTCGTGCCGCGACGTTAAATCAGGCGTTGCGTGGGAGGCAACCCATGACATTGTTGTAATTGTAACCTTTGTAACCTATTTAAAAAAAAAAATGGGCGTTAGAATCAGAGAGGGGCCTCGACCGCGGTTCTACCACGACCGCGGTGAAACCGCGTTCAAAAGGCCTCGCGGAATCTCACTGCTCGTGGTTCTACCGCGACCGCGGCAGAACCGTGGCAGACACAGACGCGGCCAGGTAAGTACTTTTTTTTTTTTTTCTTTTTAACACACTCAAAACCCCCCCTCCTATCTACACTCCAATAATTCCGCCCCAACCCCCATCCCACTCCTTTTTCTCTCTCTCTTCACCTACAATCTTCTTCTTCTTCTTCTTCAAACCTCCATTACCAACCCCCTTCTTCCCCAAACCTCCATTAACACACCTCCATTCCTTCCGCTCTTCAACTCAAGTAAGTTATTCTTCTCTCTCTCTATTTCTTTCTCTTTTAAGTAGTATAATTTGTTAAATTATTATTTTTACTTAAATCCTAGTAGGAGTAGTGTAGTAGTTTGATTTTTTTTTTGCTTTCTTTTATGATTGCAATTGTTGTAGTTGTTGTAGTTGATGTTTATGAGGTTGTTTGGTGCCAAATTAATTGGGTCTCCATTATTACATAATTGTGAAATTGTTTTGGTGGTTTGGAGCCTAAACTAGATTTTTGTGGTGTAGTATGATATTGGGTCATGTGTTGACCGAAAATTGTGGCACTATGTTGTATATTTTTGGGGTGTTTAAGCCAACCTAGGTTTGGGATGTTGTAGTTGATGGTTGGTATGGTGGTATTTGTTGTATGGTGGTGTTGTATGTCTTGTGTAACATTGAAAGGAATAAGTGTGGGGTGTATTATGCCGGAAGTGGTAAGAAAATTATAGGGCTATTGTGGGGGTTGTTATGAATGAAGTAAGGGGAAATTTTTGGTGTCATTGGGTGGTGAAGTCTGAGTAACCATCTTATTGGCACTAGCTAGGGCATATGTTGATGGTTTGTTTGATTATTTGCAGGTCCAATGGCTCCCAAAAGGCAAAGGCGCTCTGGAGGCACATCCCAACGACCTGCTTATGATGAGTCCAGATTCCAATCGGAACTGGCAGAGGACGACTTCAACGCCAAGGCTACAAAAACCTTTATCCATGAGATCCCGATTGATCGGGTAGCCCTCCGAGCCGAAAAAGTGGAGATGTATGAAGAAATACGGAGGCGGGAAATGGAATTCCTATTTACTGACCCTGCACCAGTTAACAAGATGCTGGTTCGTGAATTTTATGCCAACTGCCCATTGAACTTGGGTAGGGAGGTGATTGTTCGGGGTATGGTGGTCAGTGCTCATATTCAAACAATTCACCGGGTGTTGCGGCTGCCTCCGTTCACCAGTGACGTCGACTATTACCATGACAGGCCAGGGGTGACATGGGAGGTCATGACGGATGTACTTTGCACAGGGGGCGGCCCATTTGGATACGTGACCAAATAACCCTCAACTCTAACTCTTTCACTCACCTGGCCAAGTGTTGGTTGACTGTTATCTGTAGCAGGTTCCTGCCTTCTAGCAATACCACGGACGTGAACTTCAATAGGGCACTGTTGACTTGGTGCTTTGTGACAGGGAAGGATTTTGATGCGGCACGGGTAATTGGAGATGAAATGGTCTTACGGGGCCCGCTGCTGACAAAGGGATTCTATTTCCCTTCCTTGGTGACCACATTGTGCTTGATGAGAAACACCCCTACTAACCCTGCTAATGGTGATTTGCCTCCCAGAGCAGCTTTCAAAGCTTCTAGCATCAGAATGGGCAGGGGCACCCGCACCACAATTGAGATTGATGAGGAGGATGATCCGGTCCCTGTTGCACCGTCCAGGAGGTCTGTTGACAGTGCCGGGCCCTCTCGGCGCCCCCATTCTAGAGCAGACCTATCACGCTCACAGTCCTCCCGGCCTATGTTGCGCTCCTTGGAGGAAGAGGTCGCGGATCTCCGCACCTCGGTGGATGGTCTACACACGCGGATGGACGCCATGTCACAGAGGCAGGCTAGATCTGAGAGCCGGTTTATGGCTTGGTTACGCGCATTGGGGAGGGCCTGCCATGTAGACCCCAGCACCGTCTCCGACTCGGATTGAGTCTCAGGGAAGTCTTCTCACCCTTCTGCTCTTTACTTTATTAATATGACATGGGGACATGCCATGATTTTAAGTGTGGGGTGGGAGACTTGATCTAACTGTGTATTGTAATGTATATAGATGTTGTTGTGTTGTAGCATTCGATATGTTGTACATATGTGAGTGTGTTATATTAGGAGTAGCTGAATTGGCCTAACGACGGACACTTGTTGACGGGTCTCTTGAGGGTCAAAGTCAGATATAAAAAAAAAAAAAAAAAAACTTGTAGAGGACTCTTCCTGATGATGGACTATGTGGACAGTACTCTTGAGGGAAGTAGTCCATGTAGACTTTTTTATTTTTATTTTCTTCTTTTAGGTAGTGTAGTACCTCCCCCTTGGTTTTTCTTTTGACCACGGTTCTTTTCCAAGGGTTTTTCTTGAACCGGGTTAGGTAGATTTTTCCTTTGTAGTGTTAGGATTAGATGGGTGAAGGTCAGAATGTAACCCCAAAGGTGCACACTTGCAAAGAAAAGAACTTGAGAGGGGACGTCTAAGCTTGTTAGTGGACTCATAATATATGCCTTAATTTTGCACATCTTGTCTGGCTTGAACACTCGTATGACTGTGTTGATGAACTGATTCGGAATGAGTTACATGCTAAGTGTGTGTGAGTTGTTACTTGCATCCTATGCTTGCATATGATACCTAGAGCTTGCCCTGTGTGTTTGCAAGGCGAAATAGAAGTCGTTTAGTTTTAGAGATGATTGAGGCATTTCTTTGTGCAACCCTTTATACTTGAGAATCCACCTGTGCATATTACCATAGTTAACCCCTTTGAGCCTGAAGCCTGTTCTTTGATAACCCTATAATAATCTAAATCATTTTGTTTGAATAAGCTAATTGTTTGAACCCTTATGCCTTATAAAAAGGACAATGCGGAAGTTGCGAATATAACCTGAGTATAGTATTGTGCCCAGAGTCGAATCCACAGAGAATTAACCTATCAATCACTATCTTTAGACCTACTAAACTCTTTAGAATCAATTTCCCAAACGTTGAGAATCACAGTTGATGGTGTTTTTAACAACTAAGATTAACAGTCACTAATAGCTGCAAAATTAAAGATGCTAAGCTGTAAACAAAAATGAGAAAGCGCTAAGGTACTGATTTCCCCTATTGATGGAATTCCTTCTGTTTATGTTTCATAGTTTCGTACAAGTTCACCAACACATTCTATCAATCATGAACGCTCTTCTTACCGTAAATCTCTCCCGAGTAATCACAGTAATTTACTAAATGCACTCTCCCGAGATACACTAGCTAGCTTTATTTATCACAGTTCACTTAAGATTGCACCCAAGGCTTTGTTATTCCTAATCCCGCCTTTAAACCCGCAGTTATAGATCCCTCTTATACTTTGGGAGTGGTGTTGTTCAGCATTCACCTAAATATGCACTCTCTCCCGAGTTATGCACACTAAATAGGCCCAGCCAATTGAGGATCCTGTCAATTAACTACAACAAACACGTAGTTGAACAAATAGAAATTAAACTGGCAAACTGTATTCACATAAACAAGAAGTTCATCCCTCAATAGGTTCCATCAAAATCCTAGACAAAAGATTTAGCTGCTCATGACTATGGGTAAATAAACTAGAACAGTATTCATAATCATACTTGTAAGAAAAATTAAAGAAGAAGAAGATAGGATGCTTTAGGTGATCTCTCACAATTGTTTTGCTTGCTAAAATATTCTCCAATACAATTCTTGCCTCCTTTGGGCGAAGTCTAGTATTTAAAATAGGGTTTTGGGCTAAAAATCCCGTATTTTGCACTTAAGTCCCTGAACTTTTCCGCCTCTGCCGCGGTTCTGCCGCGGTCGCGGTCAAACCGCAGCCACACACCTTCTCTGAATCTCAACTTATCCGCGACAGTCTTCTACCGCGGTTCTGCCGCGGTCGCGGTGGAACCGCGGCAGTCCTTCTTCAAGCCTGGCTTGAGCTGCTTCGCTTGGTTCACTTGGCAAAATTTTACGATTGGCCTCTTTTTCTCCATATTTGATCCCAAAAGTACTCCATAGCCTTCTCTTGTCATATATCACCTGCAAAGCATGAAAAGCACTAATCAGAGCATTTTGTTATCACTTTTATCATCAAAACTATACAAGAAGGTGGTTCTTTAGGGCCTAATTATAGTTAAATTCACCTATTATCACTTAACTTAGTTATTTGTGAGGTCCCACTTTCTTTTTCTCTTTCTTTAACTTATTTTTTCTTTTTATTTTATTGTTTCTCTCTCAATCCTTTGTTCTATCTCCTCTTCTCCAACCACAAATACACAGCCCGCATTACGCTCCCACCATTGCTGAACCACCTGATCTCCCCTCCTTTCACCCCATTATTTTCTTTCTCACCTGACCCATGTCTTCAATATTTTCCCAACCTCATTTTCATTAACTCGTCTCAAAAGATCAAATAAAATTACCATTAGCGAGTTTTTTCTAGCCGTCTTTATTGTCTTTGCCGGTGAGTTCGCTCGATAATTTTTCCGACCAATATTCAGTCAAAGAGCTTTGGTGGTCTTTCTTCTCCATCTTTGTTCTGCCTGAACTTCTTCTTAGGCTAGCAACAACTACCACGGTGGTCTGATTTTGTTACGGTTGAAAGAGAAATAATAGTGATAACTTCATGGAAACCCAATATGTTTTTCAAAATAAAGATGACATGGGCGGAGCGGGATTGAAAATTAATTAAAAAATGGAAAAAGTAACTGAAAAAGATAAAATAAATTAGAAATTGACATGTGGCGGAGCGTGGAGCACACATCCCTCCACAAGCTTGGTTATGTATTTTTAGGGAGGAATTAAATTCTGTCTGGACAAGTATAGGGTGGAAAAAGAACCCGTAAAGGTTGAGTTGGAAACTGATTTTTCAGGATAAGTTCGAGGTGCATCTTATGTATTTTCCCAAAAGAAAAAACTTACCTTTAAATATGAGCCCTACTAAATTTTTTACATAAATGCCCGTCAGATTTAACAAAAAGAGTTGAGACCATCTCCAACCATGCGCCAATTTTTACGCCAAATGCTATTTTGGTGTAAAATTTTGGTGCTCCAACTCAATACCATTTCTTGCACCATTTTGGTGTGTGAATAGTGCAACACCAAATTTGATGTAGCACTATTCATCAATACCATTACTATTCATCAATATTTTACTATTATCTTTTATTATATAACTCTTTTAATTTAACATATTATACATTTTGTAATTACATATACTTTTTATGTAAAACTTTATAATATTAATTTTATATATTAATTTTGGTGTATAATTTTTAAAAATTAATTTTCGTATATATTATTTTTATATAAAATTATAAGTTAATTTATTTTAATTATAAGTTATAATTGTACAAAAAATATAACCATCACAAAAATAAAAAGTACAAATATAAAATATAATATGTTTTTAATAAATAACACAATATTCATTAAATAACATAAAAATAAAAATGACATAGATTAAAATTGAAAATACATTAAATAACATAATGGGATGAGAAAATTATAACAGTAATTTAGTACTCTGGTAGGTCACTTCCAGATCCACAAAGAAGCTCATTTTGCACTTCGTAATGCATTAATAGAACATTTATGGGAGCAACTTACTAATCCTGAAAGTTGAATATTTATGTAGAAATTATACTATTTTACCATAATATAATATTTATTTAACTATATCTTATCAATGATTTCACTTTTATTTGAATTATTCATTAATATGTGTAATGTATATTTGCTTACACTTTATATTATTTAAATTTTTTTGGGTATAAATAATTTTATATTAAATGGTTGTATAAGAAAGAAATATGAATTATATGGGATGAATATGTAAAAAAGAAAAAAAAAGATTTGTTTCATGAAAGAAAAATAAATTTAAATAAAAAAATAATATAATATAGAAGAGAGAGAATAATATAAAAGAGATATTTCTTTTTCGGTGTAAAAAATAGTGTAATGGGTCGGAGTTAATTTGTACTATTTTAGTGTAAAAAATGGTGCAGGGGTTGGAGATGCACCGAGAAAAATTGCTAAAAAGACCTTCTGAAAACTTGAATAAAGAAAATGGTAAAAATTGCACGGGGCGCCCTATTTGGTCGCCCCCATTTAACCTATACCTATTTTTTTTAAAAACTTTTAACTTGTACCCACTTTTTAAACAACTTCAGTCCCCTTTCTCCTCCTCCTTCTCCCAGTGATCTCCATATCTCTCCGGAACTTAACATTGATGTAACAATACATAGACCGTTTATCAAACTGATCTGAGCTATATATGTGACATTATGTGCTTAGTAATGCTTGGTGGTTGCCTTATCCTCCTTTATTAGGTTAATTTGACTCTGTCTTACAATTTTCTCGTCATTATATTTTCATTATGTAGATGATCGTCAAGAAAAGGTGGTCAACGAAGATGCTCCAGAAAATAATCCCCAGTATACAACTGTTTACGTTGGCAACCTTGCTCCTGAAGTAAGTGTCTTTTGAACTTTCAAACAGTAAAGCTTCAGCTTCTTTTCCTGTGGCATCAGGTAGTTCCCTTCCCCCTTCCCCAAAAATAGAAACTTCAGCAGTACATACTCAAGGGTTTTAAAAACTTCGCCAGTTACAAACAAAAACTTTCGACAGTTACAAAATAAAAACTTTAGCTCTAGAGCTGAAGTTCGCCAGTTACAAAACAAAAACTTCGCCAGTTACAAAACAAAAACTTCAGCTCTAGAGCTGAACTTCAGTCACGGCTACTAGAATGCTGAAGTTTTGCGTGATTTCCTTTGCTACTTCAGCCCCGTATGCTGAAGTTATGCGAAAAAGCGGGTACGCTTGCAATTTTTTTTGCAAAACGGGCACAAGTTAAAACGTGACACAAAAAGCTGGTATAGATGCAAATGCCCCAAGAAAATGACCTCCATTTTCTTTCTCACTTATTTTTGGGTCCAAAAAATGCTACGACATGGTTTAATAGCTTAATGAGTGGTGGAAGGCTAGTTTAACATCATCAAAACTTGGGGCTCAGGTATTTTAGTTAGAAAAACTATATTTCTCCCGCTACATTTCTCTCTCTCTATATATATATCCCCTTTAGTCGCCATAGACCCACTCCGCCAGGCCGATTCTAGCGGCAACTGACCCAAAATAGGCAATAATAGGTTTTCTCTCATCTATACAAACCCCCTTAGCTATGTATTTCTTCAAAAATCGTTAATTTTGGGTAAATTCTATTTTTTCCTTTTCATAAATAGGAATGTATCTTTTTAAAGTGAAGTGCATGGGCATTTGCTGTTTGTATTTGGTTTGTGTAAAATCAGATGTTGATGTTGTTCATTGTTCGACTAGTTTTGGGCTCAATTTTTTCAATTCGTCGGTATCGCGACCTAATGTATACTAATAAACTTATGGTCGATTATTATCAAATTTCAGTAGTTCGTCGTAATTGAATTTTTTTATAATTTATAAAATTTCAATTATATGTTTCACGTTATTAACTATGATATTGCTTATTTGCATGTAGTAAACATGAGGAAGAAAAAGCCTCTTTCGAAGCCGGCTTATGAACCAAAAAAGATCGCAGCAAAGATAGCAAATGCAGAGCCTTTGAAGCCTGCAGGCACTAGGAACGCAGCAGTGTCATCGCCTTCAAAGTTTGCCACAATGAAAAAAAATCCTCCAAAGATTGGTAGTTAGCAACAAAATACAGATAGTTCTGAAACTTTCGCCACTAAAGCAAATGTTGAGCCTTCTAAGCATGATTGGAAGAAGGGGAAAAAGAGGCATCAAAGCCTGTCAAAAGGAAAAAAACAAAATCAAGTTCAAGAGTAGTTAACGAGACTGTCCCTACCACTAAAAAACCTGTACCAAGGTGTTTGTCGTTTGACTGTCATGTGTTTGACCAAGCGTCCAATCCAAGCCTAATCAACTCGGAATGAACCCAAATTTTGCATATCAGTTCCAAATGACATCTCGAACCTATTCCAACTCCCTGAACAATATCCAAATCCTGATAGCATCGAAATCAACTCCCGGTCAAACCTATGAACTTTCCAAACCTTCAAATTGTCAACTTTCGCCAAATAGAGCCAAAACCTTCTAGGAACATCCAAATATAAATCTGGGCATACGCCCAAGTCTAAAATCACCATTCGGGCCTAACAGAACCATAAAAACTTCAATCCGAGGTCAAATACATAAAAGTCAAACTTGGTCAACTCTTCCAACTTAAAGCTTCCAAAATGAGAATCGTTCTTCCAAATCAATCCCAAACCACTCGAAAACTGAAACCGACAATACACACAAGTCATAAACCACCATATGAAGCTACTCAATCCCTCAAACCATCAAACGAAGTACAAATACTCAAAACAGCTGGTCGGATCGTTACACTTCAATACAATTGTGTTCAGAGAAGAACTTCATTTAGTTTTTCCACGTGGTTCTGTGTTAGCACCCATACAATTCAATACGGTGAATTGGGTGTTTGGAGAAGATGACCCCTATTTGGATCTTATTTTTACTATCACGTGCATTACACATGGAAAAAAGCCGTTAGTTTTGTCCACTCTGTTTGGTTTTGTTGTTAACTACAACAAGTGCTCAAAGTGAAATATCAAGGACAAAAATAAAATTACTCCAATACTTAAGGGACAATTTGGCTAAAAACTCTACTCAAGTTTAACAAAGGCTTTATTAAACAATTTTAGCTCAAATTTGAAAAACTTCTCGAAGCTTACGCCCCAAATGAACGCCCAGAACGTAGGGACCTAAGCCTAGGCGAACGACCGAAATGTTTAGGCTTACGCCCCGCCTGTACGCCTCGGTGCGTTCTTGGTACGTTCACCCCAGGGCTCGCCCAAATAACGCAAACCCACAAAATCTTGATCAGTTAAGTCTAAAGCAAACCCACAAAACTAGACACTTGGTTCGACAGAACTCAACTCCACTGTTCTAGCTCGTAAGATATATCTGTGTGGGAGGAGAGGAGAATTGGCATATATAGAAAAATCATAATCCACTGGCTCGAGATCTTGGATTCGGCACTACAGGAGAGCTCAGTTATTTTGGGAACAAACAGCTTAAAATACACGCAGGGACTTGCTTGCAACCTTTATCAAAACCAGATAAGCATCTGGAAATAAAGTGCAGCCATATTCAGCTTGCAAGATACTTGGTATCTCATGTCTCTATAGTCCTGCACTAAGTCAAGCCAAAAACAAATTGGAGAGAATGGTAGTAATAAGATCCTACGCTGCAGAAGACAGCAAAATCTTTGAAGAGTGTAACAACTTTTTCTGCTTTTCACTTTGTTCAATATTGTGCCCTTACTTGATAGCTTGTTCAAGTTGACACACAAGAATGTTCCATCACAGCATTTGGAGATATGAAAACCAAACTGCAAATGGCCTTTTACAGCGGATAAACATCTGCTGCCTGGGGTTTCAGAAGGTAGTAGTAGTAAACAATAAGAGCTAAGATTTAAGAATATGTGCAACTAGCCAAAAATAGTGTTGGGTGCGCGAACAAAGTCCCACGTTGGTAGCCGAAAAGATTGGGAGGCTACATATAAGGTGCAGGAATCTCTTAAGGGAGAAATTAAAAAATAGCCAGATTTGCAAGTGGTCGTTCAAAAATAGCTCAATTTCAAAAGTAATCGAAATTTAGCCACTTTTTATGTAAAGATAAATCTGAACGAAAACACTGTTCAAAATCCGGAAAAATACTCCAGCATAATATACTGGAATTCCAGTATATACTGGAACTCCAGTTTAATATACTGGAGTTCCAGTATAATATACCGTCCAGCATAATATACTGGAGTTTCGAGCACTGGTGCTCCAGTCTCCAGTATATTATACTGGAGCCAGCAAAGTATACCGGTCCAACATAATATGCTGGAAGTTCATACACAGGTGCACCGAACTCCAGTATATTATGCTGGACCGGTCTCTATTGCAGCAAAATAGTGGTTATTTCTCATTGACTTGGTAAACGCTGGCTATTTTTGAATGACCAGTCTGAAAACTGGCTAGACCGTGCTATTTTTACGATCTCTTAATGGTGTGAGGCCTTCTGGGAAAAACCGTACGGGCTTGGCCCAAGCGCACAATATCACACCATGTTAAGAGTATCTTTGGGCCGTTTTAGCCCAACAAATAGGAATTTGGTCATCCGTAGAATCATTGACAATGCATCAATGTTAACCTTCAATAATAAGTGTGCAATTAAATTTAACTACTGAGTCTACTTGGTACTAAAGATTAGCTTGGAAGACGACACTCAAAATGTGCACTACACAGTACCCCGGATTTTTTTTTCCCTTTCAGTTAGATTTTGGACATATCTTGCCTGTGAAATTTAGTATATCAGATCCTAATTCTCAGTTACTCATTCAAGAGACACATCCCCAACTAAACTATCCACTCCTCTTCCTCCCAACTAATCCAATATGCTTTTGAATTTAACGATGTCAACTTATTAGACTATCGTTTTATTGCATCAGCCAGTGCATGTCAAGGTGGTCACACATAATGAAAGAATTAAGCAGCAGAGAACAGAAGCAGCACCACGCAGATTAAGATCTTAAGCAGCAGTTTCAAACCACAGTTTGCAACTACCATTATTCTTGCTCTACAAAATGCAAATTCAAATAGCTGCGGCACATTACTTGAAAGCTTATCCAATAAAAAATTGAGGTTGTTCACGTTCCAGTTCTCAATGAGTATATCATCGGTTTGTTACATACATGCAAACTGTGTATATTGATACATTGCAAAGACATACCGTTGGGCATTTCTTCAAGACAGTGTTCTACATCTGGATTCTAGGCCAAGCTGAGCACAAGCGTATACGTTCAAGGTGCTCATCCTGTTTTTTGGCTTTCACATTGCTTCAAACTTCATGGTATCAGAATCCCATATCGACCACATTATGAAAAAAATGAACCTATATATGGTCACACAAGACAGGGGGGTGGATAAAACTAACGATCAACAAATCATGGTTTCCAAGCAGCTGGCGGAGGTGGTGGAGTGGGGAACATGGGTGGTACTGCAGAGAATATTGTGTTCTTGTCAATTCCAACACTTTTATCTCCAGATAGAGCTACAAGGGCTGCAACTAAACCGGCATTTCCAGCAAGTGTTGGCTCGGTATAATTGTAATTAGTACGAACATCATGGAAACCATCATTCTTGTCCGGTCCAGCAACCATGGCTCCAACAAGAGTATTCGGATTATTCTTACTTGAATCCCTCCACTTCCATCCTCCTTTACAATTATACTTGACCTTGTTTTTTGGAATTGATGCACCTCTGTGGTGGACACGTTTTGGATAGCGATTGCCGAAGCCCACAACATAACTCATCTTCCTAGGGTTCTTACCAAGGATGTAGTTAATCTAAAAGTCAAAGAAAGAAAACTGAGTTAACACCAGAAACGGTTTAAACTTTCATCAGAGTTGGCTAATAAGAACATGCTTACACCATCTATATCTCATATACTCCTGATTTTTTGCATTTATCACACATATTTTTAGGTAGTATTTCACACACTTATTAGCAGAACTGAAGTAAAAGGAACAAGAAAATAAGAAAAGAGATTCTTGCAAACATAAAGATCGTAAAGTTTCATTTACCTGTGTCTGTGCAAATTCACGTAGGACATCGGTAGAATAGAAATTGGGTCCACAATACCATCCAGGGGTGTCAGCAGCAGCAAGATAGTCACTATACAAGGTAGCTAGGAAGGCAGCATTGACTACATACTGAAGAGGCTGAGGCCTTCCGTGGTTTAACTGTATCAGCCCTCCTACAAAGGCCCAACAGTTTTATATTTGACTTCCCACAAACTCTGCAAAACTTTACATGCTAACTAGCTAAAACAAGGCTTACCTTTTGTCCGGTTAAAAGAAGAGAAGTATGGCAAGAAGGAGCACATGATTATGCCTGTCTGGTTATGGAATGTACTTAAAATATCTTCATAAGGATATCCAGGGCTCAAAAACAATCTCAAACGGCTCAGAAGCACCTAAATACAAATGAAAAGCATTGCTTCAGTACAATATATAGATCTCTCAACGAAAAACATGCAACTTATAAACAGATATACCGACTAAGAGCAAAATGTTGCCGGCATGAACGATCATGCAAGACAAAATAAAGAGGCTAGATCTTCTTACTTGTGATCCAGTGAGCTTGTTATCCCAGCTGAGCACGCCGTAGTCAGGACCTCCCCAGAAAGCACCAGCGTGTTTGGCAATACCAGGAGTTGTAGCAAGTTGAAGATATGAAGTATTTCCTGTAGCATAATACAACCAGGACGCACCCCACACAAACTCATCCCAGTAACTAGTCGAATTGTAGAATATTGCAGCTTCATTATCGCTACTGTATCTACCACGCTGTTCCCTGGAAAATTTGAAGAGAGTTCTAGCACCATGGACGAGCTTCTGTGAGTAGACCTTGTTATCCTTAAAAACAATGGAGGCAGAAGCCAGAGCAGCAGCCATCTCGGCAGCAAGATCCGAGCAGCTGTGACATTCTGTTACGGGCCGTGGATAATCAATGTCTTCTGGACGCACCCAACAATAGTGATCATTGGGATCTGGCCCTCCTGAAGTATCCCCTTTTCCCACCTATAAAACAGAACAGAAATCCTTCTATGAGATCAAGCAGCTCATATGTATGCTCATTTTCTCAATGTACAAGAGAAACAAAAACAATGCAATCATCGATGTCGTTCTTGTCAATAAGATACAGTTGGTGATAATTGATAAGGCAGAAACAATGATTGATGAAAACAAAACCATTATAAAATGTTAATTCATACGAACCTACGTAATCAACTAATTCAAAATGCCCAATGAATGATATTTACCTGTGCAACAATGCGATCAATAGTATCAGCAGAGGAATTGAAGGTTTTGAGGAGGTAATCAGTACCCCACTTAATAATATCTTTGACATGACTGAGCTCCCCAGCAGCTTCATATTTTGCACTATACTCAATCACACTCCAACTTAACATAGTGAGAGCAAAAGATTGAGGGAAGTTAAACTTTATTGCATCTCCTGCATCATAATAGCCGCCAACCAAATTCTTAAACATGGTTGAATCATCAGATTTGCCGTCTTGCATACCTGAACTCCCCCTCCATGATACATTGTTGTGCTTAGGTAGTTTCCCAGCTGTCAAAAACAAACAGATAATTAAATGACAAACTGAACAAAAAACCACCAATCTGACCCAAAATCAAGCTGTCAAACATCAAAAAAGAGAAACACCCAAATCCAGATAGTCCACAGATAAATTTGCTGAAGGCAAAATCATAAATCTGCATCTTAAAACCCAGTAATCTTGGGATCTTAATCATCAAGTAAAGGCAACATAGAAGAATAGATGGAAATATTCTACTCTTCAGAAAACAACATGGATCTTCCAATTTTTAATGCTTTAGAGTAGAGAGATAAGTCATACATAGGCAGGATCGAATACAATAGTATCATTCAAATAAGAATCTGAATCCCATAGATCAGATACCTGAAAGAAATTGGGGTAATTACTTACAGCGTTGGGCATTGAAGAACATAAGGGCCTTGCGAAGAGCCAAAGTGTAATTATCCGGTGGGGGACTACGTTGTCGGTGCTTAGGAACAGTCTTGACAATCAGCGTAACAAGTCCAGCAATGAGAGCAGCAGCAATAATGCAGCCGAGAGTCCATTTGAATACCTTTCGACTGACAATAATACAACCGAGATCGACATACTTCTTCTTCTTCTGCTCAGTTGGACCCAATAGCCAACTCTGCTGCGTTTCATCCAGATTCCTTGACAAAGCCGCCTTGTCAAAATCCTGTAAGTTCCTGCTCCTATCATCATCTGTAGCTGAATCTGTTGCGTTTATCTCCAGTGCCCCTCCCCATGGATCCCTCCCGTACATATTGATGTTTCTGATTTCTTGAGCTAAAAGAAACTAGTGTATATATATATATTTCAGCTCAAAATTGTAGGGAGATCGAGGAAAGTGGGTGGGAAAGAGAGATGAGGAGGGGTTGAGGTTAATGGCAATAATGCATATGAAGATGCTTTTGGTGGTGTCAAGACAGTGTAACACAATTTACAACAGTGTAGTGATGGTGAAGAAATATAGTAGATGAGTTGAAGACACCGACACTTCGGCTAACAGACAAAGACACTTCGCCTAAATCTAACCTCTCTGATGCTTCTTTACTTCCTAACTACTTTGCAGCTAATTATTAGCTTCTCATGGTAAAAGGTGGACTTAGGATTCTTAAATCATATGGGTATAAAGTAGAGTCCACTATTATTTCTACTTTCTAATTTACGTCAACCTATTTGATTGGCCACTAAATTTAAAAAAATTAGAACTTATCGTCCTAAACAAGTCTAAAAGAGGTTCTGAGTATTTGTATGGTTATAAAGGTGAATTTTAAGCTAAATTGTTTTCAAATTTAAAAAAGAGTCATTCTTTTTTGAAACGGACCAAAAAGGAAATAAACTCGCTTAAAACTGGAATAGAGGGAGTACTCATTTCTTAATTAATAGGAGCAAGTACATAACACACATATATATATATATATATATATA